>NW_028292781.1:0-52352 GCF_964252035.2 Podarcis erhardii | reverse complement strand
ATGATTATATATTCATTCTTACGTGTATGCGTGTGTAGCCATATTTATATATATATATATATATATACACTTGCGTAGTCGTTTGTAACTGCAAGTATACAGATATTGAGAATGGTGCCACAAAAAAGGGCGACCTTTCCATAAGGGTGGCCATACTGTCTCTGCAGTGTTCCCACAACTCTTCCTATCTTTCGATTCAGACTACCGTCAGTGGTTAGACGAAGCGGAAGTTAAAGTTTGAAAAGGATCCGGCATTTCAGCCTTTCGGCATGTATAGTCATGCGTAGCAGATTACAGAAATTTATCTGAAATAGGAAACCATGCAAACGTATATATATATATATATATATATATATATATATATATATATCTGTATACGGTTCGATTAGTGTACGTATTCATATAATGTGTAAGGTGATTATACGATGCTACGCTCCAATCTTCGACAACGATTGAAAAACCTGTGTTTATCTGTATTCTATAAGTAATAATGCTCTTTCTTCTACGCAGAAGGAAATCAAGCAAATGGAGACTCAGATTGCTTTTCTGATGCACGTCGACTTGCAAGTGAGAAGAGCGACCTCTCACATACTTGATAATTTGATAGTATGCTTCTGCTTACCTGTATGCATACGAATCTGTGAAGAACCATATACGGCTGATAAAGCTTGTAGGTATATAATATATGTGTTTCATAGTATTTATGCAACATTGAAACATGCACAATTATGTGATCGCTCGCTATGCAGGTGCACATGCCTCTTCACTTTATTGCTTCGTCTATTTCATATCTATATGAACATGAGAAGAGGTGTTCTTGATAAAGAAGGGTCGCACAAGTGCAGTTTTTTCCGCACATTGTGCACCGTTTAGCTACATCGAGTAGTTACTAAATTTTTGTAGGCTTGTACTGATGTAATTTGACATATTAAAGGCAACTGTTCCTTATCCGAATTTGTGTAGTTGTGCGCGTGTGCAGAGCGAAAGGAGTAATAATTTGAAAGACATTGTCATAGTAGTATGGCGGAATGCAATGAACAAAGAGGCAACGATAATACTGTACGATAACGCTGTCATGGGTCGTGTGACATTCCGTTTTGAAAATTTTTACACAGCATTTTGGAAACTGCTTCAAAGTTGTAAATAATTTCCATTCAAAAGTTAATGAGTTGCTTCAATGTACAATCATCTGCGATATCGAGTCGCTATGTGGAGTTTAAAGTCACTATGTGCTGATTGTTCAGGAGCAGCTCCGAGCTAGAAAAGCCAAAGTCAATCATGAAGCACCTGAAGAAGAGTTAGAAGAAGAATCTAATATACGACATACTTGACAGAAATGAAGAATAATAGAAAGTTCATTACTTGACACTTGCTGTACAAATTTGTGTGGTTGTATAGAATTCTTTTGTCATATGTCTACGCCGTTCATATGCAAGGGCAACAACGTAAAACGCTGCTTAAATTTTCTTATTTTATGCACGTTTCCTAGTTCGGCTGACGGGTTAGACCGCTGAATACAAGTCAAAATCAGGCACGCTTGCCGCACTGCAGTACATCATAGCAAGCACTGAAATGAGAGATCTGCTTATGTGAAGCGCGCACTTTCCAGTTAAAAGTTTTAAGTCGCAGTCTTGAATAAAGGAAGTTGCATGGCGGCCACGCGTGACACCGTGGCGAGACTCAACAGTAGCACGCTCACAGGATCTGCTTTCCTTGGCAAACTAATTTGTCGAAATGCGGGAAACGACAGCTGTCGAAGTGTGAAAACACTGCCAGTTTTTTCTGTAGGGTGCATTTTCTATGGCGTGGCGATTCGCTCGATGTTTATTTTCAAGTGAATGCATAAAAAAGGTTTTGCCATTGTCTTCTGAATCAATCACATGTCGTTGCTGATACTGCTCTTCCTTTTGAAGTGGGCAAGCAGCCAAAGAGGTCCAGACGAAGTTCTCTAGTCAATTTATCCCTGCTTGTCTCAGCATTCTGCCATATGCAGTTCTTCCACACTTGCACGTATATATATTTGTCGAAAAAAAAATTTGCTTCATGTCCTACGTGGGTGCCTCGAGAAACCTGCTGAATATATTTGTGAACTGTGATTTTCATACCGCATCCTGTTGATTATCTGATCATTGCAGAAAGCGTCGTACAACTACAGACACGTATATTGTGCAGATGCTACGTCAGTACATATATATATATATATATATATATATATATATATATATATATATATGTATATGAACATGTCGTGCACAGGCATAAATTGCCTAACGAATTCTTACGTACAGCGAAACCATCAATCCAGTTGCAGCCACTCGGCGTCTACCTATAGTGATGATCGTCTCCTTAAATTGTGGAACTCCGCGCAGCCGATTGATGCAACAATACGCACCAAGACACTTTAAACAGATCTTGTACAACTGAAATATAAAAGATGCTTAGCGTTAAATTACATTTAAAAGTGGTGGCTGACTTCTGTGCGCTGTACGGTCTTTGAAAATTTCTAAAACATCTAAGTTATGTAGCAGAGATGTGCATAAGCTGCAACATCCTGTGATTTGGTGAGGTTGCGATATTGTCGCTAATCAAAATTCGTGTGAACTAGATTGTAACGCTCAATGGTACGCTTTGAGTGGCGTAACGTGAGTCATACAGCATATCTGTGGATGGCTGCTCGGTTCTATCACAGCTACACTTCCACCAACACCACATTATTGATCTTCAACTAGATGAATGCATTGATCACCAATGATGAATTGAAGGTGAACTTCACTGAAAAAAAAAGTCAATTTGCGTAGGCAAACGCGAAACTTCATAGATCGCTCTAACCCGTGCAACATTTTGAGCTTGTGTGCTATACATATTTATCGCGCACAAAGACGCTTTCTGTTACCGTTTACGCTGTTGCCTTCAACTCTTTTGCTAGTTGATACGAGCATACGCCTTTCAGCTTCTGTGATGCTCTTGCATGTGTTCTGTATACTTATCATCATATAAATAGCACACACACACACCCACACTCATTTGTAAGACAAATGCGAATGATTTCATCACCACCGCGCGCGCACGGTTTTCTCACTAACCTTCGGCCGGGAATATACAGTTCAGCACGTCACTCTTTCACAATGCCAAAGCGGCCGCCTTCACCATCGAACTGGATCTAATTCCTGCCAAACATCTATGTTAAAGTAGAGTGCATGTTGATGCTGAATTTTGTACTACTGGCGTTTTGTTCAAGTGTATTTCATGACTTCGTCAACAACGCTGCCTTCGGTACGAACATTCGAATTGTTTGCATATAGAACCTTGACTTCTAGTTTGAGGAACGCTCCCCTGTCTGATATGTTAAGAAAAAAGTGTATTTAGCGCGTCTTCCTCGCGCTAAAAACCCTCAAAGTGTTAAACTCATGAAAGACTCAAAAACACTTGAAATAGTTCCGTGAGTTTTGTTACATTACAGGCCGTGACGAGATACTTTACCCCAACTTCACAAGCAAAGTTGCAGATGCAGAGCTTTATGAAATCCAAAACGAGTTTCGCACTTCGAAATGGATTTCGCACTTGTCTCTGCTCAGCGCTTCAGAAACCCTACTAACACGTTGACGTGAGGTGGTAGGCAGCATCAGCAATCACTGGCATGTCTCTGACGGATGCTGCGCGTTGCACCGATTTAGAAACAGCATCAACAGCAACTACTTCTGTGAAGGCTGAGCGCGATCACAAGTATCAATTACAGGAAACGGCAAGCCGTAGAGACGAATGCGCTCGTCAACGAACTGCAGCAAACGATCAAGCTCTACTACACTGCTGGTATCAATGTCTAGTTCTTCCAGTGGAGGAGAACCTCCACATTCACTACTGCTTTCTGGGCACGGAGATATATCTGCTGCATTAGCTGATGTTTCTCTAGTCGCCTCGACATCCTCTACAGTGGAAGAGCCAGTCATACCCCCAGAGCTTCCTGTGCTGCAGCTGGCGCTGCATCCGTTTCTAGTAGAACTACTGGTACTGCAGCAACGGTCACTACTGTTGACGCCCACATCCACATGGTAAGCATGTCCACTTTCGGACTGCTTCCAACGGCCCCCCCCCCCCTCTCTGGTAGGCACACCATGGAGTTCTTTGCTTTTCCGTCTACAGCGATCACGCATTCGAATGCTGCTGCAGCAGCTGCTGCTTCGTTGCGCGCTGCTGCAGCAGTTTTTGTCGTAGGCAGCTTTTTCGTCGCTACACACGCCTGAGCAATCCTCCACCTGCATGGTCTGCTGACTCAAATTTTCCGTGCTGCTGCTGTTGCTGCTGTCGCGCGAGATTTCCGTGACAGCTTCAGCAGAAACTTCCTCCTTCAAGCTGCTGCTGCTGCTGCTGGTGAGCAGGCTGTTTCTGCTGCTGCTGCGCCCACTCATTCTGCTGTCAATGCGACTGCTATAAGGCAGTAAAATGCTGTCAACGGAGGAAGAAAGAGACCTTTTACTGTTCCCTTCCTGTCGTTGCTGCTCTGGCGGCAACACCTTTCCGCTCTGCATCGACTTCACCCGATGCAAACAGTGGAGACAAAAGCAAGGCATCTGCCGACCACAAAGCAAGCGAGTCATTTCTTCGGCTCGCATTTTCTCCCGCTGCTGCTGCTGTCGCTGGCAACGACTCGAAGAAGCGTCGTCAACAGCCACACTACTGCGCACTGCAGAATCTGCCTCAAAGACATTTCGCCAGCGTCTGCCGGAGCAAAAGCTGCTGTCGCTCCCACTTTGACGGGTGCCTCCGCAACAGCGCCCCTTCCGCACAGAAAAAGAGGGTGAAACAGCAGCAGCAACAGCGCGTTCAACACTGCCTTCTCTGTCTCTGCGAAAAGCCTCCTCCTCGTCGACTGTCTGGCAAGCGCAGTTGCGTCCAGCAGAGTCAGCGCCCCCTAGCGCCGCCGCCCCTTCGTCTGTTTCCTCTGCAACAACGCCTCTGGCCTGCGCATCCGCAGCTCGAAGCTCTGCTTGGGCAGCTGCGTGCTGCAGCGCATGCAGTTGCGAGCCACGCTGCTTCAGAGTCTGTTCGAAGCGCTGCAAAAGCACCTCTTCTTCTGCGAGCAGCGCGTTCTCTGAGGTCGCTGCTTCTTCGGGAGCACAAGCGACGACTTCCGCTCTCTCAGCGGGCCCACCGACTTCACCAGGAGTTTCGTAAGAAAGGCTCCCCACCACACCCAAAGACTGCGACTGCTGGGGCTGTCGCTGTCGCGCTTCGCCCTCAGAGAAAGCTAGCTCTCCTCCTGGCTGCCGCTCCACTCCAGGACCTTTCTCTGCATCGACGCGTCGATTCTCCTCCTCTGCAGGCGTCTCGCCCCTTCTCTTGTGGCTGCTGCTGCAGGAGCCATCCAAGCAAATAGAGGAGGAGTCCCTCACCACAACGAAGGGCTGATCCGACTGCTCTGCTCGCTGCTCTCGTTGCTGCTGCTTCGGCTGCTGCAACTTCCCGTGCCAGCGCAACTGCTGCGGCAACACCAACGGCACACAGCAGTTGATACTCCAGCGAACCAAGTAGCCTGCATGCAGTTGTCTCTCCGCAGCAGGCTTCTGCGCTGTCACCTTCTCTAAGCGCGGATATGGACAAAAAAAACTTTGCCTACTTGCTGGCGTCTGTGCTGAAGAAGAGGACGCCGCAGCTCCAGCCGCTTTCGACAGCAAAGCAACTAGGCCAGACGCTGACGCAGCAGCACTAGCAGCACCACCAACTGCAGCATCAACAGCAGTGAAAGAGTCCACCACAGCAGTTCCCGAAGACTCCACAGCATCACCAACTGCAGCATCAACAGCAGTGAAAGAGTCCACCACAGCAGTTCCCGAAGACTCCACAGCATCACCAACTGCAGCATCAACAGCAGTGAAAGAGTCCACCACAGCAGTTCCCGAAGACTCCACAGCATCACCAACTGCAGCATCAACAGCAGTGAAAGAGTCCACCACAGCAGTTCCCGAAGACTCCACAGCATCACCAACTGCAGCATCAACAGCAGTGAAAGAGTCCACCACAGCAGTTCCCGAAGACTCCACAGCATCACCAACTGCAGCATCAACAGCAGTGAAAGAGTCCACCACAGCAGTTCCCGAAGACTCCACAGCATCACCAACTGCAGCATCAACAGCAGTGAAAGAGTCCACCACAGCAGTTCCCGAAGACTCCACAGCATCACCAACTGCAGCATCAACAGCAGTGAAAGAGTCCACCACAGCAGTTCCCGAAGACTCCACAGCATCACCAACTGCAGCATCAACAGCAGTGAAAGAGTCCACCACAGCAGTTCCCGAAGACTCCACAGCATCACCAACTGCAGCATCAACAGCAGTGAAAGAGTCCACCACAGCAGTTCCCGAAGACTCCACAGCATCACCAACTGCAGCATCAACAGCAGTGAAAGAGTCCACCACAGCAGTTCCCGAAGACTCCACAGCATCACCAACTGCAGCATCAACAGCAGTGAAAGAGTCCACCACAGCAGTTCCCGAAGACTCCACAGCATCACCAACTGCAGCATCAACAGCAGTGAAAGAGTCCACCACAGCAGTTCCCGAAGACTCCACAGCATCACCAACTGCAGCATCAACAGCAGTGAAAGAGTCCACCACAGCAGTTCCCGAAGACTCCACAGCATCACCAACTGCAGCATCAACAGCAGTGAAAGAGTCCACCACAGCAGTTCCCGAAGACTCCACAGCATCACCAACTGCAGCATCAACAGCAGTGAAAGAGTCCACCACAGCAGTTCCCGAAGACTCCACAGCACCACCAACTGCAGCATCAACAGCCCCAGTTGAAGAGTTCACAGCAGTTCCCGAAGAGTCCACCACAGCAGCTGCTCTTGCAGAGGAAGTGCATGCAGCAGCAGCAGAAGCTTCTTCTGCTGGAGGAGAAGAAGAGCATGCAGCCGCTGAGCGCAGAGGAATGCCCGAAGCAGGTGCAGCGACAACAACAGCAGCAGCAGCAGCAGCAGGAGGAGGAGGAGGGAAGGAAGTGGTTGAGTTTGCAGTGGTGGTGGCGACGGGGGACTGGTTTGGCACAGACGAGGAAGGTGGGCCAGAGTTCTCAGCAACAAAGGGTTCTGCACTGCCACAGGGTGCAGCAGCAGCAGCCCAAGGAGAGGAGACTGCAGCAGTTGACGAAGAAAGCGGTGCAACTTTGTGAGAGGCAACTGCTCGAGGTTGTGAGTCAGCTACAGGGGTGGTGGGCGACGCACCACAAGAAGCAGCTCCAGCAGCAGCAGCAGCAGTCGGTGTTGTAGACGCTTTGTCAGTGGCAGAGGAAACTTCTGCGTCTCGAGTTGAACAAGGTGACGCGGCAGTTGGTGCGGCTGCTGAAACACGCAAGGTCTGCGAAGATCCAGAAACAACAGAGGAAGTTGTTTCTGTAACAACAACGACACCAGAAACAGAAGAACTTTCGACAACAGACGCAGCAGACAACGACTGCGCAGCTCGACAACGACGGCCGCCACACACTTGCTGAAGACTCGCATGCTCTTCTCTCACGTGAAGTGAACTCGAGTCTGTGGTGGAACAAACTTTCTCCTCAGCAGTCGAAGCCTCCGTTGTTGAGGCAGCTGGTGTATCTGTGACGCCAGTAGTGCTGTTGGTCAGAGAGAGCTGCTTTTTTCGCGCAGCAGAAGTAGCGACGCGGGTAGATGACGACACCAACAGATTGCTTTCACCGTTCTTCTGGTGTCCGTCTACGACGCACAAAAGGTCTTGCGATGTGCCCACCGAACTCCTCTTCGAGTCCTCTGTGTGTGTTTCACCGTCTCTGAAATGCCGCAGATGCTGCTGCTCTTCCAGAACGAGCAACTGTCCTGCTGGTTGCTCCTCAAGTTGCTGCTGCGGCTGCTGCAGACACTGCGTCAAGTGCACAGACGTCCTCCTCCCTTGCTCAGCAAGTCCTACTGAATCTATGCAGGGCTTCGTTACTACGTTGTTGTCGCTGTCAACAACTTCACGCACAGAAGGAGCAGGCGAAGCACCCGTTTCTCCAGCAACAGGTGCAGCAAAAACCCCAACAGTAGAAGAAGTGCCACCAGCAGTTGCAGAGGCAAAATCAGCAGCGGAGACAGCCATCCCTGCAGCAGCTTCCTCGAAAGCAGCAGACTGCGTCTCTGGGTGTGGACTGTTTGGAAGCCGTGAGCGGCGATGATTTGCATTGCGTACGCTGGCTGCTCCTTCCACTGCTGCTGCTGTGGTTGCTGCGGATTCCGCAGAAGAATGGAGAAAGTCTTTCTCTGCTTTGGTGGTCTTTGACTTCGACGGCTGCTCCGACTGCAGCGACTCTTGCTTGCGTCTTACTTGCGCAGCTACTGCAGCTGCAGCTCTTCCCTCACAGCTGGCGTGGGCAGCTTCAGCGACATCAGGAGCAAGAAGCAGCAACTCAGCACAAATATAGCAGCCGAACTGAGGCACATGCAGTTGATCTGTAGCCACACCTAAAGCCGCTTGCAGCGCCAACAGCGCTGACTGATGCGTGACGAATATCTGCAGCAGTGCAGGAGGAGGCGGCACCGACATCGGCGCGCCTTCTTCTGCAGAACAGCCAACTTCACCAGCGACACCATCTTCTTTGAGAGCGCTTTTTCCTTTTCCTGCATCTTTGTGCGAAGCGGACTCTCCCTCTCGCTGGCCCTGTTGCTGTTGCTGCCAGCGCTTCTGTGGCTGCTGTCGGTGTTGTTGTTGTTGGTGGTGTTTTCTTTGAATCTCTTCAGCATCAGGCACGGAACTCGTAGGAGAACAACACACGAAAGTTGTTGCCTCAGTCTGCGAGTTGCACACCAAGCGAGAGCCCGTCTGGCTGTTGCTTAGAAGAGGTTGCTGAGAGACCGTGGTTCTTTGGGCTTTTGCAGCATCTCGCAGCCCACTGCTACTCTCCCCCCTACAACAACAACAACTGCTTCTGCTGCAAGAGCCGTCATCACCGCAGCTGCTGTCACTCTTGTTGCGGCTCTCAACGCGGCCTCCACTGCTGCTGTTGCTGCTGGTGCTTTTACTATCCTGCGAGAGTTCTTTGCTAGCGCTACTTCCCTCGGTAGATTTCAACGAGTTTTCACTGCCACTTTTGACCCCGCCATTGCTGTCAGTTCTGTGCCTGCCGCTGCCGTCGCAACTGCGAGTGCTCCAAGTGCCGCTGGAACTGCTGCTAAGGCTGCTAGTGTTGCTGTTGCTAGTGACTCCAGTGCTGTTGCTAGTGATTTCAGTGCTGTTGCTAGTGACTCCAGTGCTGTTGCTAGTGACTCCAGTGCTGTTGCTAGTGATTCCAGTGCTGTTGCTAGTGATTTCAGTGCTGTTGCTAGTGACTCCAGTGCTGTTGCTAGTGATTCCAGTGCTGTTGCTAGTGATTTCAGTGCTGTTGCTAGTGACTCCAGTGCTGTTGCTAGTGATTCCAGTGCTGTTGCTAGTGACTCCAGTGCTGTTGCTAGTGACTTCAGTGCTGTTGCTAGTGATTCCAGTGCTGTTGCTAGTGATTCCAGTGCTGTTGCTAGTGATTTCAGTGCTGTTGCTATTGTGGCTGCTATTGGGGCTGCTGTTGGTGCCCATGGCTTTACGACGACAAGCGGCATGCCAGTCAGCAATCTGTTCGAGACGCGCAACGATTTCGAGCAAAGAAGCTCCACCTGCCCGCCAAGCCACTTCAGCGTTTTGCCCAAACTGCAAACGCATGACCACGTCGGCTCCTAGAAAAATAGCTTGCAGGAGAGACGCTGAAGAAAATCGTGTGTTCACAGCTGACTCTTCTGCAGCAGCAGCAACACTGAGCGAAGCCGCTTTCTCTGTCCGCTCTGGCAGCGAAGAAGGAGCTGTTTCTTCCTCCAGTCTAGCTGCTGCACTTGCGGCCCCACCACCAGCTTCAGCCGCCTTTGCTGTTGCTACAGTCGACTCCTTCTTCTTCTCCTCTTTCTCTTTCTCTGTGGCTGTTGCTGCAGAGCCTGTTTCTGCAGCAGGCGCCGGCGTCGTTTCCGCTTCTGCAGCCGCTGTTTCTTGCGCACTGGAAAGGCGTCCAACTGCTCGTTCTGAAGAGCCACTCGTGGCCCGCTTTTTCTTCTTTTTCCTCGCTCCAGCTGCTGCTGCTGCTGTTGCAGAGAGGATTTTCTGCCTGCTCACAGTGGGGGGGGGCCGCGAGTGGTGGGCGACACCCAAGTCAGAACCGAAAAGAAAGGCGTCCACCAAAGCTGGGGCACTACTGCAACTTTTCCCCCCCGTACAAGTCTTGCTCCGTCTTTTGCTACTAACACTACTACAACTGCTGCTGCTCAGACCCCTCCTGCCACTGCATCTCCTCCTCCTGCTACGCCTCCACTCCGCCGCATTCCGAAAACTCCTCCCACTCGTGCCTCGCCTGCTGTTGCTGCATCTACCACAACTACTTCTACTACAACTACTA
Organism: Podarcis erhardii; assembly: GCF_964252035.2. NCBI lineage: Eukaryota > Metazoa > Chordata > Lepidosauria > Squamata > Lacertidae > Podarcis > Podarcis erhardii. Next base: position 41,951 of record NW_028292781.1, on the reverse strand, counting down.
CTACTATTACTACTACTGCTGTGGCTATTGTCGCTGCTTCTGCTCCTGCTTCTGCTTCTGCTTCTGGTTTTGCTGGGGCTGAGGCTGCGACTAGTATGGCTGTTAGTGTTGCTGCACACTAATTTCCCACTCAGAGACGAGACGCCAGCGTTTTTCTTGCCCACCACAGAATCAGACGCACACACAGAGACAGCACCACCACCACCATCTTCACCACCATCTTCTTCACCATCTTTTTCACCACCATCTTCTTCACCTTGAGTGACTGCTGGAAGAGTAGCAGCAGCACCAGCAGCAGACGTGAAGCGTGAAGAAGTGTTAGTTTGGAGATGGACTGCAGCCCCAGCAGCGGCAGTCGAGACAGCGTCTGCGACTGGAGTGCGAAAGCTGCTTTCTCCAGAAGGAGAGAAACGCGAAGAAGTTGCTGCAGAATGTGAACAAGGAAAAGCAGCCACAGCGGAACTCGTCCTTGCCGAGCCTTTTCTGCAGGGCCTTTCACTGTCAAAAGCGAGCCCACTGCTGCAGCGAGTTAGTAGTTGCTCTTGTGTTTTTTTCTTCTCCCTTCGCTGCAGCCCCGCTTCTGCAGAAGACGCATGTCCTCCACCACTGATACCACCACCACTGATACCACCACCACTGATACCACCATCTTTGACACCACCATCATTGACACCACCATCATTGACACCACCATTATTGACACCACCATTATTGTTAGAGGCTACTGCAGTGGCTTGACTGCTGGCAGAAATTGCTTGGCCATTTTCAAGCGCAGCGGCTGCAGCAGATCTGGCGAAATCAGCAGCTTCTTCAGTGCTCCCTTGCAAACAACGCGAAACGAGTGGCGGTTCTTCTGCTGAAAAAAGCAAAGCTGCACCTGCGTGTTGAAGAAATGGCACAGAAGTTGCTGGCCCAACAATGGAGGCACTAGTTTGAACAGCTGGCAACGCTACTCCATGGAACAGGTAGGCGCCATACGCTGACACAAACTTCTTCATCACTTTCAAACCCGCCTTGTCTTGCCAGCCTGTCAGTTGCCGCAGCAACTCTGCCTCTTCGAACAGCTGCAGAAAACAGACCCGAGCAGCTAGCTGAATGGATTCCACCATATATATATATCTCACCATCCACGTAGTGCACACAAACAAAAAACACCATATATATGGTTCTATAATCCAGAAAGTGATCGTACCAAGTAGATAATTACTTACACCGATCATATTTAAGGTTTTCAAATAACGGCTTGTAACAACTACACTAAGTGCACTGAACGTGTGAGTAACACAAACACAAAACACCAGACACTGAACGGGTAAGTAACACAAACAAAAAACACCAGACACTGAACGGGTAAGTAACACAAACAAAAAACACCAGACACTGAACGGGTAAGTAACACAAACAAAAAACACCAGACACTGAATGCACTACTAGTGGGGAGGCAAAAGAGCAGCGGAGGATGTGATTTTATTCGAAGCAGTCGTTGCTGCACGGGAAACTCAGATTCAAGTCAGCTGCAGCAAACTCAGAATTTTAGCTTGAAAATGAAAATTCACTCGAGACACGTCAGCCGCGATAGCGACATCAGCATCAGCAGTCGCAAACTCCATGAAAATATCATTGTAGACATTCTTATATAAACTCATACGTATTCTGCGTACTGCATATATATGAAATACATTTCTCACATGAGCAGCTATAAGTATCACCATCACGCAGATATCTATGTACACACATACACTTCCATATACTTCGGTTTTTTGTGTTGGTTTTTTGCACCATACAGGAACACTGGCGAAACACTCTCGGCACGTAAAAAGGCTCTTTTTTTAGATAAGCAGCACAATCTCTGTCGCAAAAGCAGCACACACTTGACCCAATCGCCTGCACTAGAACAATTTCTCAAAGTGGAAATCCATACTGCAACAGATACTACATATATACATATATATATAATATATATATAGTCCGGTATAGATTATGTTTACGAAACAGCGTTGGATTTTTCTGCGTGTAATTTTCCGTATCCAGATATCTGAGTAAATATACAAACATATATAAAATTATGTGTTATAATTTTCCTTATACACACTGTACTATATATATATATATATTTAAACACGTAGAGGTACGTGATTTGCAAACACCCATAAATAGATTCTGATTGGCAGCTATGCGAAGTGGCATTCGTGTATCCACGATACACACGCTACATTTCTATTAGAGTGCACACATACATGCATAATTAGTGTGAACCACTATGCAAAGGGATGAAGAGACAGACTCGCAGACTCGCGAAGTGGCACTATAACAGAAAATGAGCATAGAGACCTTGTAGCAAGAACCAGACAGAAAAGCGAAAAAGAAACGACGTAGAAGAAATAATTAGGAAAACGCAGGAAGATCGGAGAAAACATAGGTTGAATGAGAAAAAAAAAGTGAAAGGGGAAGCAGATTAAACACGAGAAACCGAATTTCAAAACGTAAACAGAATTCATTTACACATGTTTGGTTTTCTCTGTCCGTTTTCTTTCCGTATGTGTGAGAAATGTGTGCAAGCCTTGTCATACAAATACTCGTAGATAGGTGACTGACAGAGTCCACTGTAACTGGAAAATCAGCATGAAGAAGAGTATCCGAGCCCTTCTGCACAACTCGAGCTGCAGAAGAAGTGAAATCTTACTGAGGATATGCAATTAGACACAGACACCTGTGAACACATAGAACCAAAAAGACAGTGATGCTCCTTGCTCCACCTATGTGAATGAATGTAACGACACAGACAGTACACACAAACAAACGAAATGCATTCGAAGCTCTATCCTACCTGAGCACATGCGCGTTGATAGCAGACAGAGCGATTGAGACACCGTTGTTTGAGAAGCTTTAGCAGAGGGCTTTTGGTTTTCAGTGCGAACGACAGCGGAGACCCTGCAGGCGCGATGTGGAGGAGTCCCATGGAGCAACAACTGCTGTTGCCGCCTTCTGCCACTTGTGTGGAAACGGGCGAGATGTTTTTGGAACTTTTGCCTTCGCCCCCAGAAGAAGCCGTCGACGAAACGGGGGGAGAGCAGCTCTGTGCTGCATGCTCAGTGCTTCTTCCTTCTCCGGCCTTGTCCGTTTCCGAGAACGCTCGCGTCACTGCAGTTTCACTCGCCTTCTGCCTGACGCATGTCTCGTGCGCCTCTTCTCCTCCACCTGGCTGTCGCTGTTGCTCCTGCTGTGGAGGTTTGCTGAGGCGAAGTTTCTGCTGTTGCAGCTGCAGCTTCTGCTGTTGGTTGGCTGCTTGAGGTTGTTCCTGCCCTTCTGCGGGTGAGAGTTGGAGCACCTCTGCGTCTTGCTTGCGCAGTAGCGGCTGTTGCTGCATGCAGCAGTCTCTGAGCTCCGCTGCTTCCCCCACTTGACCTGGTTTCTTTTCCCGAGCCAGTGAAAGCTGTGCAGAGCTGCTGCACCTACTAGCGCTGTCGCGACGACGGGTGGTGTACACAGCAGCAGCTCTGTAACACTCAGCCCACATGCAGGGGGAGCAGCAGTAGCACGTAGTGGTGCCGCAGCAGCAGCAGCGCTGAACTGCAGAGTCGCTGCTGCTTCGCTCTTGCAGTTCTCTCAAAGCTGCCCTGCCATGCAGAAGGCCCGCTAAGAGCCCCTCTGCTGTCTGCTGGCACCTCAAAGACTCTGTGCTGCACACCAGCAGTGAGCAGCGTCTGTTCAGCCGCATCGACGCCGGGCACGGTGCTGCTGCTGGTGGTGGTGGTGGTGGTGGTTGTGGTGGTGGTGGTGGTGGTGAGGGCACTTGCGCTTTTGGGGCTGTTGTTGATGTTGCAGGTGGTGGTGGGGGTGCAGAGAGATCTCCTCGTGCTGCTTCTTGCGCTTTTTCTGTTGCTGTGGAGACGAAGCCAGCGCGACTTTTCGTCCCAACTGCTGCTGCTGCTTCTTTCACTACAAAACTCCCGTCTACTGCGGCAGGAGTAGACAGAAGAAGCTTCGCTGCAGGTGCTGCTGAACTCCTCGGCGTGACAGACTGCTGCACAGCTGCGGGGGTGGTGGAAAAAGCACCACCACTTGCAGAAGAAGAGGAAGAAACAGGCGTCTTTGAACCAACAAGGAGAGACGACGCAGGCACCGAAACTGCCAAGTTGCTCGCAAACAAGGATTGACCTGAAAAACTCGCTTTCCCTGACCAATGGCTGCTGCTGCTGCGCCTAGTGCCACTGCTGCGCCTAGTGCCGCTGCTGCGCCAAGTGCCACTGCTGCTTTCTCTACTGCTGCTTCTGCTGCAGCATTTGCACGTGCAATTGCTTGCTTGCTTGACTGCTGAAGCAACAGAGTGCGTCAGCAGTTCTTTCGTGTGTCGCGTCTGCTGTTGCAGCTCTTCAACTGCTCCACAACAAGAAGAAGAGTTACACACAGCCTCACCCGACGAGGGAGCAACAGCAGCAGCAGCATACACTGAGTGATCACAACTATCACTACTGCTACTGCTTTGACTACTCTTCTGCAGGTCACCGAGGAGAACTCTCTCTCCGGCCTCCTCTCTCTGACTTTTCTGTTTTGCCGCGGAAAAAAAAGACGCTGTCTGTCGCTGCTGCTGCAGCTTCGGCGCCACAGACGAACTCGTCGAGGAGAGTGGACCGCCACTTTCCGTTGTTGACTCGTGCAGCTGCTGCAAAAAAAAGGGCTGTTCTTTACTCGACTGCTCTTGCTGTTGCAGAAAGTCCGCAGCAGCAGAAGTCTCCGAATTCTCGAGGGGCGAAGAAGGAGCGACTTCTCCTGCTTTCAGCTGCTGCCGCTGTGTGTTGCGCTCCTCCTTGTGTCTCTGGAAACTCTGGGGCTCTCCTGGAAACTCTGCATGCGCTCGCTGCTGCTGTTCTGCTTCTTGGTGCTGCGAAAGCGCATCAACGCCCCCACACTCCTGCTGCGTTTTTCCAGCCTGCAGACGCTGCTGAGAGTCCGGACTGTGCTGCGCTGGCAGCAACTCTGCCGCATGCTGCTCACACTGTGGAACTGGGGCTAGCGCTAGCTCTTGCTGGAACTGCTCTGAGCTGCGCACTCGCTGCTCTTTCAGCTGTGCGAGACGACTGCGCAGCAGCGTATTGCGCAGAATGGCCCGCTGCACGCGACGCAGTGAACAGCCAATGCATGCAGCCTGTTGCCAACCTGCCGCTGTCAAACTGCCAGGAGCAGACTTGAACGGCCACGTTGGAGTGGCTGCTGCACCTCTACCACCCGCTGCTGTTGTCGTCGTCCTTGTCGTCTCCTCTGCTTTGTCTTTTTTCGCCTCTGACAAACAAACTCCTCCTCCTCCTGCTGCTGCTTTCGCGTTGTACGTTGTTGCCAAGTTTGCCGAACAGGCTCCTCCTGTTGCTGCAGCAGCCGCTGAAGAAGAAGATGCACAAGTTGCCAAAGCTGCCAGTAGAGCAGAGGTGGGTGCTGCTGCTGAAGTAGAAGTAGAAGTAGAAGTAGTAGAAGTAGTGGAAGCTGTCTGCGGAGAGACTGGGCTTGCTGCTGCTGCTGTTTGTGGTGCAGGTGCTGTTTGTGTTTGTGTTTGTGGTGGTGCTGTTTGTGTTTGTTTGAGTAGTTTGGACTTTGCCTTGGGGGGAGCGTCGGGGGTTTCTGCGGGGGTTGTTGGGGTTTTTTGAGCAGCGAACTGGACTTTGGGAGTGCGGGCGCCGTGACGCATGAAAATGCATGCGCCGACAAGCTCAGCAGGGAGGCCGCCTACACGCATGCAGTAGAGTTGTCTGCGAACTGCTGCGACGCCGGCAGCTGCAGGCGCTGCGCTCGCTGCTGCTGGCGTGGTTGCAGCTCTTGCAGGAGTCTCCTCTGGAGAAGAACTCTTGGCACTTCTTGCGCACGCTCGCAGAGCCGGGAGCTGCTCGACTGCAGCGAAGAAGGGCTGGCGTTTCACTGGAAAGTGGAAGAAGTCGTCGTGGGCAGTGTGGGGGGGGGGCCGTGGTGGCTGTTGGGAGGAGAAAGGAAACTGCTCGTGCAGACGACGCCGATGAGGGGCAAGGTGCTGCTGCTGCGGTGGACTGAGCTGCTGTGGTGAAGGCGAGCTCGTCAGTCGTTGTGTGTGAGGCGACGACGACTGCTGCTGCGCTTCTTCGAGACTGCTGAACACGTGCTGGTGCTGGAGGGGGGAGGGGTGGTAACGGTAGTGGTGGTGGTGGTGGTGAAGAAGCAGCTCTTGGTGAGGGTGCTGCTGCTGCTGCGGCACCCACAGCAACTGCTGTTTGTTGGCGTTCTCTTGGGGGGGAAAGGACTGCCACACAGGCTGGTTCTGTTCCTCACTCTTCCCACCAAAAGCAGCAGGAATAGGAGCAGGAGACGAACCCCTACTCTTTCTGCTCTTGCTCTTCCTGCTCCTGCTGGCGACCAGCTGAGGCGCGTCTTCCTCCTCCTCCTCCTCCTCCTCCGGTTCACCGAGGAAGTTGGAGAGACTGTTCACTGCAGTTGCTACGCAGCTATCCGAAGCAGCCCCGCAGCAGCAAGTGCTTCTGCTGCTGCTGTTGCTGCCTCTGCTGCTGCAGCTCGTGCTGGTGCTGCTGCTCGTTGACAGCCAAGGCGCACAGCGTCCTGCACAGCATGCAGCAGCTTCAGCTGCAGCAGCGCCAGTGTCTTTGTCAGCACTGTTGCTGCCAGCTGCAGCAGCCGCAGCAGCCATCCCCTTTCCCCTCTTGCTGCACCAGCTGTCTGGGCTCGTCTTCTTCATCTGCTCTGCTCTTTCTCAGCACGACGGTGTGTCCTGGTCGTTGCAAGTGGAAAAAGCAGCCTGGCACCCACTCGCTGCTCTTTTCTCTCTCTTTCTCTCTGTGTTTCGTTTTGTGCCCTGTGCTTGCTTCTTGAAAAAAAAGACTCAAAACCGCTGTTTCTGACAGTCTCACTCGCGACGAGCTGCTGCTGCGCCGCGTTTCTTCTGCACTGTTTCGTCGAGCAGGCCCTTCTACTAAGCGGGAGCTGCTTCTTCACCGTGCCCTATACTCCACCACCCCCTTGTTGTGTTGCACTGCCCCACTGATCGATCTGCTGAGTTTGCACTGGACTACTGCTGCTGCAGTTCTTTTCATCCACTGAGCGTTTTTTTTGAGCGCAAGCGGAACAGACTACTACTGCACTGCTAGTGGCGACTAGTTCTCCACACACACACACATATATATAGAAAGGCGGCGCTACTACGAGAGCAGTCAGTTTCACTACTGCTGCTACCACTCACCACTGTGAGTTTGGACCTCTTACAGCAGCAGGAGCACACTGGCAACAGCATCTGCAGGCCCCGCTTCGACTTGGCTCAACAGCTTGCTGTTGCTAGTGCTGCAACAGTTTGTTTTGGACAACTGTCGAGACACTGCAGAGCGCAGCAGAAGTCGCACAAAAGAAGAAAAGCACGAGCAGGAGTTTTATATTAGTATTATTACTAGCACACGGCGAAGGCTAGACGCGCCGCAGCAGCGAGTTGAGCGGGCACTTGCATGAATGAAGCGGAGCAGCGAAATTCAGCAACATCAGCAGTGGAAAGTTGGCGTGAGTCTTTGCGCCCCGAAGGAGCCGCGCAAAGCACCGAGTCACTCGAGTTATTCTTCACACTGCACAAGAAAGACCCCGGGAAAAAAGCAATGGGAGACTGTAGTAGTATCTCACACCCCACGCACACAAACAAACGCGCCGCAAAAAATGAAAACTTGCGCGCACATGTGTGTCTTGGTGGAAGAAGTCAAGATTTAGGAGATATATATATGATACGTGAATTTCTGGACTTGGAGGTGTGGAAAACTCAAATATACATGTACCTGTTCAGAATACGCGATATACACATATATGTACACATACACCCATATCATATACATATATATATATAAATTAAGAACGCGCGCGTCAGTATCCCATCAGCCGGGTCGCTGTGTGTTATAACAGGGGTCAAGTGTGTGTGAATCTCGAGGAGAAGAATTCAGATGCTAGCAGCAACGTTTAGCTCAACGGACGCCGCACTATGCTACTATTCAAAGAAGCAGCACCAGCTCCCAGCCGGACACAAAAGTACGGCGTCTGTTTGTGCAAAGAGTTCCAGCAGCAACGCAGTGGCTGGAGTTGTATGAAAGACGATACAAAGCAGCAGGTCTACAAGAGAAGAAACTAGTGAATACGCAGTAGGAGCGAGAGCAAACTACAAATGAACCCGTAGAATCATATAATTCTTGAGAAACCGGAGACTACGCAGTGACGGGTGAAGGCAAAGCTGCTGCAGAAGCAGCGGCAGGAGCCAGAGAAGTGATGGAGATGGAGAAGTGGAATTACAGCAACAGCAGTGATAAAGAAAACCGCGCACCAAGACAAGCAGCGGCTTCACAGCCACCCAGAAGGCGCGGAAAAAGCTTCTCCATGGCACAGACTGCATGTGATGAACAGCACTTGACGACGGGATGTAGAAGTTTTTAAGTTGCCGTTTCACTAACTTATAAAGTTCCACAACAGCAGTTCACTAACGCATCCAGCTGTTTGAAGTACATGCGTACAGACATGTTTGATAAGATTTGATCTCAGACTAGTGAACATGCGCATAAAACTGCACAAACATGCTGGAGGTGGACGACGTCGTCTCGGCTGCTCAGAATGACAGGAGACCAGTGCAGCATTCATGCTGCACGCTCAATGATCGAAATGGAGTGGTGCCCATTTTACACACATGACATATATACATATATACAGTTGCACATATACATACGTGTACAATTCGAGATCTTTTGCAAATGTAAAGGTACATACATTCAGATGCGCAGTTTATTCATATACACTGAAAAAAAGCGCACAATTTCATCTATGTATATAAGAGGAGATCAAGACAAATATATGAGGCAACTAGGTGGCCCAGCAGCGAAAGCAGACACTACCGTATCTTCTTGAAATCCGGTGTTTTATATGTAATGCCGAAGGACTACTAAGCCTACGTCGAAAAGCGCAAAAATGAATCTCAAAAGTTTACAAGGCTTTGACGGGTGTCGCAAAGAAAAAAAAAGAGGAAAACTTCAGGAAGCAAGAAGGGACCGCACACAGTGTTCATAATGGAGGGTGAAGGCAGAGCTGAGTGTGACAGAAAGAAGAACGAGTGCAGAGAAGATCACTAATCTCACCGAAGTTACAAGAAGAAACTATAGTGAAGGATGACAACAGTAGGGAAAACAAAAACAGGAAAGCAGTTTGACTGAAGGAATCAACACGATTTCAGAAAAAAGCGAAGAAGAGCAGAAGTGAAAAAATATTATTTGAAACGAAGGAAAAGCAGTAGAATACAGGCAGTCCTGGAAAAAGTTTTCGCGGCTTTAAGAGCCGCACAAAGAAAGCAAAGTGAAGAGTGATAATAAAGGATCGAATTACTGGTAGTGGAAAAAACCAAAAGATCAATCACGGAAAAACTTCACACCAAAAATGCTTTATTCTTTGTTTGTTTGCGTAAAAAAGTCGCGTGTGAAAGGAAAACGCCAAGAGACCGAAGAAAGATGTGCAGCAACAGAGGCAGGAGCAAAAGAATGAAAAGCGCAGTCCCAGCAGCAAAAACAAAGACACAGGCAACTGCCTGCGCAGGAGAGAGATGAAGGTTCCAACATATAATTCTTGTCTTTGTGGAAGAGAACAGTGTACAAGGATCCAACAACCGTATATTTAAGTATGAACAATGAACAGTATGACCAACTACGGAAAGATCTACGCTTATATTTATAGTTGAAGAAGAAGATGCACTGCCTGAACGAGGAGAAATCGCTTTGCCAACTGACTCAACTGAAACAATATAGTGAAGATGACGGAGGAGAAGCTGAGGTGAACGAGAATGATGACGAGTGTGTGACGCGGGTGCGGCGCTGCGGCATAAAGTTAATGCAAGGCCGCTGCTGCTGCTGCTGCAGCAAGGAGAGGCGACAGCAGCAGCAGCCAGCAGCCATGCTGAACGACTGTAAGTCATACTGCAGCTGAGTAAAAAGGACCGAAGCTGTTACAGAGACAGAGAAGATCTACTTGAAGGAGAAAGTCATCTATGATCAGCGTTAACTGTTCTACAACTTCATTGATATATTATTAAACAAGCCTACAATAATCCTCATCGAAACTTGCAAACAGAAACGGTCTAGAAGGAGTATCGCACCGTGGCAACTTTATATGACCTTCATGTCCTACAGCAGCGAGCTGACGATGCTGAAAATCGTGAGAAAGAATGATACGAGTCCCTTAAGACAAAGAAATCAAGCATGCACACGCTCACTCGTCGGTTGTACATCAATCACATATACGGTATATCGCATCTGCTGAAAAACTCGAAAATAAATTATTGCGTTTTGCATTAGGGCGTATGAATGTTCTCATACAAGGTGAGAAAAAGTATACAGATAAATATGCGCCTCTGATGCTATCTGGCCAGTATTCAGACTTGCTGCGTTTTTTAGCATCGCTCTTGTAATTTTTAAAATGTATGCGCAAACCAGCCATATAATGAAAAATAATATCTGCAACGACTTCTTTCGCTTCTAAACCAACAGCAGAAGCTTTCATTTGCTGCGACCAGTGGTGTTGTCGTTCCTCATGCAGTAGACCTCTTCTGCTAGAATACCAACTGAAAATTCACCGGATGCAGTGGCCTGACATGGATTTCAGGAAACACCATTAGAGAAAGAGACGACTCGAGAATTCTTTAAAGTTCGAATATGCATACGAGAAGACAATAAACAGAAAAAAAAGAAGCAGAGAGAAGGTTGTAAATTACATGATTGACAGCACAATGGGAGTCATTCTCTCAGGCAAGCGCATTTGAAGGTGGCTTAGGTAAAAATGCGTTTTAATTTAACAGACACTCTTTCAAACGAAAAGTGATCAGAAGATCAGGAAGGACACTCGAAGTGTGCGCTGGGAGATATATGGCTCCTCTTCGAAGAGCTCCAAAATTCGCGGACCTGCAGTGCCACCACAGCTCCGGCAACGATGAAGCGTCCTCCAACAACAGAAGCGGCATCATCAGCAGCAGCAGCAGCAGCCTACTAGGGGGGCAGCAACGTCATAGGAAGAGCAGCTAGAGGAATCAGCTGAATGGAGCACGGCTGCTACCAGTAGCAGTTAACAAATGAGGAGCGAAGCAAAGTATGTAGTTACCTATCGACTGCACCACCAGTTTTCGAGTGCAGCAGTCTGACTGCAAGAACCAATTTCATAACCGCTGGTGCAGCTTACGGTAGAAAAAACTTTGTAAAAAGCAGCATTCCGAGAAGCAAGTAGGAGGCCACTAATATCAGACTTTGTGCCTTGAATAAAAGGCAGTTTTATGCTTAAAAGATTTCATCAAACGGTTAGTACAAGAACCTCAATTATTCGCTTGTATGGATGAAATTTTGCATAAATTTTAGGGTTAGTTGTTCACTCGGTGAAGGTACGTTATATCACAAGCAGTGTTATGTCTTCTCTGTTAGAATTGAATATTTCCCGTTTTCGGCACTTTGCTCTCATCATCTTGCACCGGCGCGTACAATTCTCCTATCTACGATGTACGCCAAGACCTTGCGCAATGAAGGGCAGCGTGTTTCCGCAGTTCTGTTTAAGAAAAGCAATGCCTTTTTTCGCATATAATATGTCAAAGTGGCTTATTTTTACGACTATATAACCTGCTAATACGAGTCGGAACATGTTCAAGTGCATCGGTAAACTGCATATTCGGACGTATCGTAGCATTTACGCAGTGAATAATGAAGCGGCTGTGAATGAATATCGTCTCCTGTGCAATGACTGAAGGTTACTTTCCGGTAGGACAATTCATGCCTCCAATGAACTTACAGAAGCGTACGTTTTGCGAAGAAGTATGCGGGAGCGTAGAATTCAGTTTCTGGCTGCTGCCGGTAGGACTGCTGCCATACTGAACAGTCATGCTGGTCCCTTGGTGCCGGGTATTAGAAGCTGCACGGTTCTGCTTGAGACTCCGGGACGTATGACAGAGTGCCTCGTTGTTTGGGATGTTAAAGCTTCATGCAAAGTTTCTCCCAGTGCAACTGCTGCTCTTGAAGCTGATATCGAATACCCGAGTGTCATGCCAAAGACCAAGCAGCGGGTAATTGTTCAACACGCGAACTGCAGAGCACAAGCTTATCCACTTATATTTGTGCACATGGCCGTAATCGTTGTTCGAAAAGCTGAAAAATATGTGTTTCGGACTCGGCCTCATTAGGGTGAAGACACCTAAAGGCAAGCCAGCTCCCATACTTTACGAGCTAGAATATGCCTGTGTGCTCGAACACTCGAGGCACAAGAGGCGCAACAACCAGTGAATTCGTTCGGACCTTGTTATAGAGGTACCAATTTTATGTTTCCCACTGCTAGACGCGTAAGTAACAGCGCAGGTCCTTCACACGCAGCTGCAGGCGGGAAATTCACCCCGTAAAACGTGTTTATCGCATGCTGTGTTCAACTTTTTCGAGAGATGCAACAGTTCGACCACAATTCCAGGCAGTTTACTGGGAACCGTAACTAGCACACCCCTGCAAAAAATGCATTAACTCTGTTGAGTTTCTCGTGGGATGCGGTAGTTTAATCACAAATTCCCCGGATTATGGGGACATTATTAAGAAATCGGTAGTCGTGACTAAACACCGCCTTGTCAAATATGTACCAAAATTCTATCACACGAGTCTTGTAAATCTGGCGAGAAGCACGATAGTGATTCCACTGATGATACGAGCGTAGCCTACGCATATTATGCGTTGTCTCGCTGGAAATTTGAATTATGTTGAACGGCTGCGTAACGCAAATGCGCAGAGAGCGCTATTCAAAATGTACAGAAGCCTGTTCAACTTTTGGGGTAGCTGTGCAGATACGACAAACCTGCGCTCCCAGGTTTTCTCGAAAGGAATAAGAGTAAAATGAATTATGGATATGTATTTATCGACAAGTATAGGCGTGCATAATTATATTTTACGCACAAGTGGCGGCTAAATGTGGTCTGCGGTCAAGTACCCCTCCTTAGCACTCGGGGTGTGTCTCACATACACAACGGCGCCCGTGAGACTCGTGCTTCAGAGGTACGAAATGTAAGATCAAATTAAAAAAAGAAGCTTACTTCTGATCACTTGGAAGCATTCAATGGGAAGGTAGCTTTAAAAGTGGCTTTACAACGATTGCAGCACACGTGAACACGATTAGAGCGAAGAGTGTATCGATAGACTGTACTTCGCAGAAATGCACGGCAAGGAAAATAAAGTTCTAGAACGGTAGATGATTCTTTAGCTTCCGGAAGAAGACGTTAAGAACAGGTATCCAGCTGCCGTAAGCACCCTTCTAATGAAAATGCGTCAATCCAGATGTACTACGTACACTACAATGAGTTACAGGTTTCATAACAACGGATAGAAAGTAAGATAAGTTGCACAGCTAAACCTCATTCGCGGTGACGAATGCTACCTACACTCTTCAAACTAGCTAAAATAAGCTCGTTCCTTGATTTCTTCGAAACAACATGGCGGCTGAGATACACTACATACAAACGCAACCGATAGAATGGATTATAAAGAACGGAACTCATGCAAGACACTGAATCTGATAAACGCCATACTCAGATGTAGCAACTGAACAGAGATTTGTACTCTACGCTATTATAAGAACTATACAAGTCATTATTATAGCTATTGCTATCAGTGGAGTGGAGTGTTAGACGCGCAGTAAGACGAAACCCAGCCAAAAAAGCTTTAACTTGTTTTCTAAAGTCATACCTGTAGACAACCCCATTTGACCACATTATATATCAAATCCAATCTCGCCGCAAAATCTTTTGCGGTACATATTTGCGAATAAGATAGTTGTGCTCAAGGGCATTTAGAGCCTCTATCTCAAATTTACTTTTCTGCTTAATCATGTAAGTACACTGCCGTCGCAAATTGAAGTTTTTGTTTACCACTGGGTGGTTTAGCAAACCCCTTAGCATACCATAATCACGTGGAGTTAGTGGAAGGCTGGCTTCTTTCGGAAGAAATTGTGAATCTTCCGCGCACATTCCTATCCATTTCATGTCTAGACAGGCCAATCGCGCGCCTTCCAATGTCTTGCTGCCATGTGTGTACGTGAGAAATACGCTTATGCCGTGTGGATCATAATCTCCCAAGTAGCAACACTGAGAAGCACATGATTCAAGTCGCCTGAACATTATGGATACGTCATGATTACCTCAACGCTAAGAGAGAAATTTAATAGATTTAGCAGCTTCCGCGTGACGTAATCAGGGTAGCCTTTGCCTGTCATCAAAATGCACGGTATTATCTGCACAAACCGAACAATAAAGACAAAAGGCATCATGCATCTCAAAATACCTTACATTCCACAGTTGCCCTTCACACAACCTTTGGAAGATGGCCTCTTTTTCAACAACAATAATATAATTTGCAGGAGACTCCACTTTATCAACGTCGAGAAAAGATTCTGATATACACACACCAGATCCTGCGAAGTCGGCATCAGCGTAAAAGCTTCAGCAGAATTCTGCGTACTGCGCACCGGATTTTCTACAGTCTAGTACGGACGTGCTTTTTTTAAATGTAAGAAGCCCCGCCACTGACCCTGATGACAACGAGGTTGACTGTGTACAGACGAAGCTACAGTTCGCATGATGTGCGCGTACCCCTCTCAGCAGCGAATATTCCAAGCTGGGGCCTTGGAATTCTCAACCATGCAACTATATTCTGCAGAGTGGCTAATATTTCTCTAGTATCACTTCGGTGAGATCGTAACGTACCTGAATATGTGCATTCGTCTGCACCTGCGACTCAAAAATATTGGTCAGTTTGTAATATAGCTCACGCTGAGTCGCTGTCCGAGACTAAGAGAATTTGCTGTTCTATCTTTTAGTGAAATAAACTACTGTAATCCAATTCTCACTGTTAACGACATGTGGTGAATAATTTCGATCAAGGAAACAACTGTAGCTTGTGTTTCGCTGTTTGGAATATCTATTTCGAGTGAGCGAGAACTTACAACGCGTGAGTTTTTTGAATCCCAAAGAGCACAGATGCTGACTCGAAACATTGTCTGTGTTGTGAGTAATATGCTCCACCTCCCGCCCAACGAGCCACCCAAGAACCCTGAGAATATGCTCTTCTAACACTGCTGATAAGTTTTCCACGTTGGTGAACAGCTCATTCTTCTGCAAAGCCGACATGACGACTTCTTCCCACCAACTTCATGCTCATACATAAAAATTCTGGTCAGCAAAGTATTGACGACATACTTCTTCTTCACCGCCTTGCCATTTAAATGATGTATAGACAGTATAACTGTTCTTCGTTCAAACAATAACAAAGCTCCAATGTGCAATGATCAAATCATGCGGTCGGACATCGATTCTCAACGTAAGACATGAAGACAAATGGGGCTCGTCATCCAATACTGTTTGTTAAAGTAAAGTGAATAATGAAATTTACAGACTCATTGATGGTTTTTCAAAAAATTGGAAGTTTACAACTTTGTCAGGCATTCCTTATTTCATTGGCATTCAACATCTCTATGACTTTACCGTTGCCATTAACACTGTTTCTAAAAAATTTACGAACCATTTATGCAAAAGTGACCAAACTTCAATTTTATACAGCATCACTCGCATTCTGACCACGTTGTCTCAATCTACCTTCCGCTGACTGAAGCACTATGCTCCAAAATACCTTCAACGGTTTTTCCAAAAAGCTCACAAGCAATGTTGCACGGCCATCCAAACATCAAAGGTGTGTTTGTTCCCAAATACAGATTCTCACTTCTGCCGATACCGAAGTCACCACCGCAAAACTGACTTTGAGTCCGACAAGCGAGAAAAATTTATACCAAAAGCATGCGCTTCAAAACACATGAAGAACTTTCTTCTCCTTTTTATCTCTTAATATAAACACTTGCACCTATTTCGCAAACACGATATCGAGTGCAAACATCATGAACCCCAGTTCACGCCCTCTGGCTACCAAAACTGGTCAGCTTCCATTGGGAACACCTTATTTTTATTCTATACTAGTTCAACCTTTTCAGGAAAGAAATTGTTGTAAAATAATCAGTGAGTTCGCCATAGAAACCCACATACCACGCACTGCAGTTAATTGCTAATGTGTCGCAAAAAGCAAGCAAAAACACCTGTCCTACAATGCTTTCATACCTGTTATTAAATATCTTCAACAAAATGAAGAAAACATCCACAACTCCATTTCATCATGCTAGCAACATTACAAGAGTGAAACAAAAAGTGGTTTGAAATGAAACTTTCTGTAAAGAGTTGACAAGTTCAAAACATATTAAATGAAAGATTATACCTGTGTCTGCCCTATAAAACTTGCAATCAAGAGGAAAAACCCCCGACTTATATTGGAAAATCAATCGATAGAGGGTGGTAATTGTATGAGACAAACTAGTAGAAACGTTACATCATTGAATAGTAACAATTTTGATCTAAGTGATTGCGGCCGCTCCGTAACGACCAAAGCTGGCATATATGTGTCTCAAACGGGCGCTCAAATCTTGACATCTTCTATAGGCGAAAACTCATTCGGTTTTTCGTATTTTGATGGGGTCCAGACCGACGATTCGTGAATGTAAACAGGTGGTGCGCGCTTATAAAATGTTCCGCCATCAATAACCTCCTGAGGGCGGGCGTGTAAGCAGCAACAGACACATGAACGGCAAAGACACAAGGCCTCTAATGAGTGGAAAATAAGCAAACTCTATGTGATACATCTGAACATAAAGGCCAAAAAAGGAATATTTCAGTTATAATTTGCATTTCAAACATTGTATTCCACCCTACTTACACATGATGATCCCCAGCTAAACTGCAAGTTTCAGTGTCAACCGGTCTAGATCATCGTATACAACTTTGCAAAGAAACTGCAAAATGATAAACACAACAAGAAGCAGCTTCAACATTCATAAACTGAAGACTCACGTGCTGCGACGCGGGTTGAATGATGGGAGGCGTCAACGGCGGTCGGACGCTGGGCACGGTTAACTCTTTACGCGGACCCTCTGGCAAGATATGACTACAACACAATACACAAGGATGCCAAACGTAACATAATATTCTTCCACTTCGCATTAACCTGTATAGGAAATAAAGAACATATAGAAGAATGTCCCCCCACAATGCTCGACGTACACCTTTCACACAATTCCCTATCTTAACTAACATTACAGTGCCCCATTTTGACTGTATAGAAATGCCACCTTTCTTCGACACTTACGCAGGGTAGCTTTCATCAATACAAATCTAAGTCCCACATGACAAGCGTCAACCGCATAACTGTTTTGTTTCTTACGCGGATGTTCTGAAGATTTTCTCATATTGTTTCCTTCTTTCAATGGGGATATCTCCCCCAGGTACCGCGTAATACTCCTGCATATTTGCACAAGTTGCGAAAAGTATATAGAAAATTTTAGCACTCATAGCGGCGTAACCTCAAACAAAAGTTACAGCAGACTGTCGTTGGCTTGCAATTTGCTGATTTGAACATAAATCATCTCAAAAGTAGCTCCAACGTCTGCACACCCGCATATTAGACGTACCTCTGGAATATCAATATATTCGATAGGTCCAGGAACATGGCGAATTTTTTCTATAAATTTCACTTCAACTTTTGGAACGTGTCTTACTTTTTCCACCGGAACTTTAACAACATCGATTTTTTCCTGATAAAAACGCATTGATGCATAAAAAGATGAAAATTCAATTCGTGACAATCGTGGCTTTCTAAGTAAACAGCTGTACCTTAAGTAGATGCCGCTTACCCGATACTTTATTACTTCTTGCACTTGAGGTACCTCCACGTACTTCTCCACATACTGGACTTGAGGGACCTCTACATACTTCTTTACGTCTTTAATATGGTAACGAGGTATGCGACGAACAACCTCAACAACTTCAACGCGTGGAATTTCACGGCGAACTTCGTGTACGTGCGGAACTTCAACAATTTTATCCACAATCTGAAGAGAGAAGAAAAAAGAGAAAACTTTGGAGTTTCAGAGTACCGGTGCGGTCACGAAAATGCGAAGCCTTTGAAACGTTAATCACAATACTTACTTGAACTTGAGGAACTTCTACAGTCTTCTCTACCCAATGAACATCCAGCTTTGGAACTTTCTTAATAACCTCTTGAACTATAATTTTGGGTACCAACTTTTCAACGACGTGAACCTGAGGCACTTCAACCACGAGATTTCGTCGAATTGTTTGGCTGACTTGCGGAATACATAAAGAAGGCGTTTGAAGCACCCCTGCTCACAAAACCCACATAGTAGGCGCCCGATGAGGAAACGTGCAGATCACTGCCTCGTTCCCAAAAGGCAAGCAAATTACCTGAGAAAACAGGCTTTCGAACTGGCCATGATGTTTACTGTCACGACGCGTTATCTATATGTGTCAATCACTGGCCCGTAACTATGATTTTCTATTGCAACGCTATAATTTTCTGCCGCAACGATTACATCCATTACTTTTACAAAATGCTTACCTACTGGAGCCTCCGTACTCGATCGCTGCGACATTCTGTAATGCAGCTTTACCACCTTACGACGTTGCAATATATGAAATCGATTCACAGAAGAAGCTCAAGCTTTGAAAAAGTGACTCAAAGTTGTTTGTATGGTTGATACTCGTACTACAACTCAAGCGTTTTACTATCTATCGTATTGATGTCAGAAAATGATCCGAAGAAAAGCGGTCTTGGCCAGTCTTCGTTGCGGTGATCTTGCGTTTTAAAAAAAATTGAGGTATTTCAAAGCGACGACTGCCTCAGATTTGTTGCAGCGTATGGCCAGGGGTTGTTGTACTAGAACAGGGATAACGTGCCAGTCAGATAGCTCCACCTACTCATAGCCGGTGCATACATAATGTAGGGTCGAGCGGCAGCCAGCCTCCCAAGATACTGGCGGGACGCATCCGATATGTTAACGGCGATCAGATAAAAGCAGCTATTGTGGAAGTATTGGTTACATGCCATCGGTCGATACAGATAAAATGGTTTTAAATTTTCTGAAGATTCTTGTCGAGCTAAAAGCGAACATCAGTTTTTTATCCCAGCATTTGATGCTTATTATTTTTCGTAAGCGCAGGCAAAAAATGCGGCCTTGCACAAAGCTGGGGATTCGTCTCCGAGTTTACGCTCTCATATATGGTTTACTATTTTTTGAGAAAGAAGATTCGGAAGTAGTACAAGTAAGCTAAGCTTGATATTAAATCGCGGTTAAAATGTCGGACGTGATAGAGTTCAACACCGCAGCTCGCGTTCTCTGGTTATTGGACACGATGAACGTATGATTGTTTCATTTCCGGAACTCTGCCGGATGTAAGAAATTGTACGTAAGGTGTTCCTGGAAGGTAGTTGTACAACAGTGGGAGATATTGCTCATATGATATATATACAAAAATGACTACTGTGTTTGGTGGGAACGGCAGCGTAACTGCAATCGTTTATTTTCACTGGGAAACAATCCGATAGATTCGTTATCAGCTGCCGAGAAGCTGATAATCGAAGTCCAGGAGGCTGCATTGATCTTGAGGTAAATCTTAACGTTGCACCCAAAGAATATCACACCAAGTTTTCAAGGACTTCGCCTCGAATGTCAGACAGTCACCAAAATTTGTGAGCGGATATGGTTATCGCTGTTTACTCCAGCTGTATTTACAGCCAGAACCAACACGAGCAGAATATGGAATATGTAAACCCTTGCGCTTGAGCAAGCGCAAATTGAAAAATTCTGTTGTGTCCCAGCACAACTCTCCTTTTTTCCTACAAAGTTATCGTCTTCATGCAGAGTAGAATTTTACTGACCAGCTTATGCTTTGCATTCCATGCAGTCAGCACATGCGCGTTACGCGTAAATGATGGTCTTCAACAAGAAATTCACAGCGGACCCGTGCGTGTTCTGGGAGGATGCGGTGCGTGTACTCGGCCTAGAAATCATCAACACGACGAGACGTTAAAGGTAGAAGAGGAAAAACTCGAAAAAGGTATTCAGTCTCTCTGAAACGTTTTTGAAAATTGTACGTATTATGATGTTAGCGATAAAGGACGGGAAAGAAGAAGGCGAGGAAGCAGGCGTGTCCCATTCAATTATTATCTGTCCGTTGAGCTTGAGATTACACGACTTCTTTAGCGCGGAGAGAGGAGTTGAAGGCAGAGCATAATACACCTCATGCTTCGGCGGTAACATCATATGTCAGACCCATGAACCATCATACGCAAAAAGAAGACATATGAAAACAGAATGAAGCCCCAAGATCGGGAGAAGTAGTCCCAGAAGAAGTGTCAGCACTTAATTTCTTTCAGTTTGGAAACTGTTTTTTTTTTAATGAGGCTGTAACAGCAGATCGGTACCGAGTGCGGGAGAAGCTTCGGGTAACACAAGGGCACTGCAGCTCGAATGAAAACGAAGAAGTACCATAGTATTTTAGATGTCTCAGAAGCTGTTATAACCGCTGAAGAAACGCTGGCGCATGCAGAAGATGATGATTTAAAGGTAGGCATAAATGGGCCAAAGGAATTAGAGGCGAATTCAATCAATAATCATCATTGATCTTGGCTAATCATGTATACACAGGCGTATGAGGTTCGTCATTGCGAATGTGAATCTTTGGCAGTTTAGTTGTCATATTGTAGCGTTTAGGAAGCGTCGATGGAACACACCACCACTAGCACTCAGCCTCCTCTTGAAGAATGCGAGTGCGACAAACCATCAGCTCTTAAATTTCCCAAGCCTCACTGAAACTGTTACATCGTTTGAATATGTCGATCGGTATGTCAGCTTATTCGGCTTCACGTAACACGATTAGTCATCAGCCAGGAGTGTCTGCCTTGAATGAATTTTGTAAAATTACAACTTTAGTGCAGTTCTTACTAACGACCAAAAACGCTGTCAGAATGTACGCGAAGAAGCAATTTATTATATATTCCACAAATAAGTGTACTTCATACATGATCTGAGTCGGTCACCGCGCCACGTGTTACGAAACAATAACATCGACCTGATGTATGGCAAATGCAACGTGTTAACCGTGAGATATTACGCTCTCTCATTGGTTGACTACGGGCATTTGGTTTGCACTGCGCTGCTGGGTGAGACCGTAGTTGTTTGGCGCTGTCATTATGTGAGCAACTCATTTACATAACATACAGCAAATCCTTCAAGCATTCGAGATATGCGATGGCGCGAGAGGACTGAAGAACAGAAAATCTAGAAAATCATTTTCAGTGAACATTAAATCCATAATGGAGCGCTTGTACATAAAAATATACATATAAGCCTATTTATTGATGCGTGCGCCGCACGGGCTTGCGCCAGCTTTGATGGCAGAATGATCTGCAGCAATCAAGAGCAAAACGCGACGTCACATCATCTGAATCAATAAAGAACAAACTCCCCGATGCTTGGCAAGTACAGCTACGATCATTGCCGCTGTTGGAGTTGCTGCTGGAATTGTTGCTGAGCTTTGCCGAGCAGCTTGGTTAGATCCTCTTGCTGCCGCAGCAGCTGCTGTTTGAGTTTCTCTCGTTGTTCCTTTTCAGAATGTTGGGCTATCTGCTTGTTACACCCATCAAGTTGTGTATTAACCTGCAAGACGTGCTGCGGAGGCTGTGCACCGCCCAGCGCATTAAAAGCCGCATTCGTACACATAGAATTCCACTGGGGACTCGACGACGTTCCTACCCCCTGTTGCCAATCTGTACGCCAAGATATATAAAATTTTGTCGTATATATGACAATCATTCTGCTAAAAATGTCATGAAAAATTACTGTGTACATATAGCATAGTTCACCACCCCTTTGGTTTATCCACTAGACCATTTGTAATGGAAACAGTTTGAATGAGGAAACTAAAAGAGGTTAGTCATTGATTACCCTTTGAATCAGAAACCGGACTTTTGTTGCTGGTCCAGATGTCAGAAAGAGCGCTAGCAGCAGCATGAGTTGCTATCAACTGCTATTGCAGCGGGTGTAGAAGCGATCGCAGCAGCGATAGCTACACTCGCGGAATTAGCCCACTTCCGTCAAAGGCACATCTAGATCCATCATACAGCATTTTTTGCCAGCTACTATAGCTTCTATACGTATATATTTCGCTGATGTTCGCAGATACGGAAGATTTCTACACGTGCTAACCTCGGTTGTCTTCCTTCTTCACTCTTAGCGTCTCTGCAGCTCTTTCTCGAGTAGAGAGAGCTCCTGCATGTGCCTGCTGTGTAATAAATGACATGTAAGATACAGTCTCCGCAGGTGCTACAGACGTTCCAGGGGCAACGGTAGCAACAGCTTGCTGATTGGGCACAGAAGCAGCATTGTAAGAAATATGCTTCAATTGAGCCGCCACTCGCACTCCGTTTTTCGCCGCGGTGGCACGTATACTGGGAGCATTTACCATGCCATCAAAAGCAAAACAATTTGCAAGCCCACGCTGCTGACTCTTGTTCAGACAAGCAAGTAAATCGTTATTCACCAGATGCTGCTGCTGCTGCTGCTCGTTTCCGTGTTGCTGCAGCTGTTCTTGCTGCCATGACAAGCTCCCGCTGGCAGTGCTGGTAGGCATTGTGCTGCGGCTGTAATTCTCCCCTTCCCTAAAATGGCTCTGACAGTCTCCAACAAGCATTACATCAATAGCACCCATTGTTGATTGATTCGGTTCCCGTAAAGTGTTCAAAAAGCCTTCATTCAACGGCAGATGAGGGTGCCGCTGAGAGCTAAAATCGCCCCTGTCTGTTGTTTGGCATGATCTGCATGAAAAAGCATGTGCACATACATACACATCGAGCGCACACACCTAGCGAGGCTGTCCTTGATGGCGGCATCATTCGCTCACCCTGAGCGGCCTATAATACCGAGTGTTCAACAAAACTTTGGTTTGAAGGTTGATATAACACACTGCCTTTTCGCCTGATGAGGCCATTCGTTCTTTGATACAAATATTGTATTGCCAAAGCACTGTCATCCTTTACAGCCGGACTGCAAGCCCATCAAACGGCCAAAGAACCCCTGTCAAACTGCAAACTGGAACGAACAGAGCGTATTAAGAATTCATTGTCATTATTTTTCAGCTTGTCTTGAATTACGAAGTACAGTCAAACACCAGCGATATGAAGTACAAATACAAACACAAGCTACTAATTGTATCTTCCACTGGGAGTAATTCAGAAGTTTTGAAATGCCTGATGGTAGGTAGGACGCCTAATCAGAACGACAACATCTTCCAATCATCCAACTAACTGAAACATAATGTGCTCTGCCAAATATAACTCACGCTTCTCGAAACTGTACCACAGCATGCCACCCTTTCCACCATATGAGTGCGTTTGTATGAACGCTTATACAAGAAAAGAAAAGTTGAAACTCGTCGATGACGCCTTCATTGCTGTCCAATCTCATTACGCATCCTCGCAACATTGCACAACCACATATATAATCAAATGCATGTACAGTCACATTTGGAATAAATATATATTTATATATATATATATATTTGTATAATACCATTATGCGCATCAATATTGTCATATATACAGATATATATACATATATGTGTACAGATCCATGCATATATAAATGAAATATTGTATACTTTTCCTATGGAAACTTACGAGGGAGAATTTCCAAGTACAACTGAATTTACATGTTCCCCTGCTCTGCGGCCACTAGGAGAGGCATATAAGCTGGAATTTTTCGCTGCAGCAGCAGCAGTGTCAACGCTTCTCCCACTAGCAGCAGCGGAAGGCAGCGGAGTGGAAGAAGGAGCAACTGCGGGCGCGTGCGGCGGAGAGAGAGGCGATGGAGTCGACAGAGAATTGTGCTGTGCAGCATGCGCGAAGTAACCCTACACCAAAAATAAAATTTAATTGAAAATCACAACCACGTGCAATGATTCGGCGATCAGTATAAAAATCAAATTTCGATACACAGATGGACTGTTTTTTACAGCAGTTTGTCACTGTCGCTGAAAGGGCTGATGCTGTAGAGGCAAATGATGAAGTCTCATTACTGTGTTCTCCAGAATCCATAGTTGTCAGCGGCAGTCCTGATATGCTGTCAAGATCTAGGTGGCGGCAAGGAAAACCCGTATATGAGAAGAGCCTACCAATAGAAGTCTGTCAAAAGTATTCTAAGATATACATGTGCAGCGCATCTTTTTGAGAATGTACACATATATTCATCATTGATAAAAACGTCTGATCCATCGTCTATCTGCATGAAACACATATATATAGGTTTGGAAACTCGCTGCACGCTTTCGTTGAGGGACCTTCAATGTGTCTTTCAAAACTGTGCACAATCTCGAGTCTTCATGTGTGTGTGTATACAGCACAGTCCAACTCTCGTTCGGTCTAGCCTACCGCTGAAAATGCACACACACACACACATATGTAGTACGATACGTCTGTACCTACACACGCACAGTATGCGTCTACGAGGCCTGCCGTACGTACGTACACCTGAGTACTGACGACAAGTCTGTACACCTATACACATGTAGAGAGAGAATGAAATGAGAAAGTCATAATAGACTGCGTCGTAGTTATTACGGTAAGAGGGCTGTCTGCGAGGGCGTCTACTCCACCCGCAGCAGCTGAAGAAAGCATGTTGGCAGCAACAGCGGCATGATGATCCTGCAAGAGCAGACGTTGATTTTCGAAAGGCATGAGCGTCAGAAGTTGCTGGAGCTCCTGCGGAGTCGCCGCTGCAGCGACCTGGGCAGCAGCCGCAGCCTGCTGCTGCTGAAAAGAAAAGAAATTACTGCCTGCAGCTGCAGTCGGTGGTGGTGGACCCCCTGGTCGGCGCAGGTTCGTTCCAAAAGAACCTCCCTCCCAGCAGGAAAGACTCACCAACTGCTGCTGAAGTTGCTGCTGCTGCGCAGCGCTTGAAGCAGCAGCAACTGCTGCTGCTGCTGCAGCAGCTGTCGTCATAGATCCGCTGCTGCTGTGTACACAGTTGTTCACACTGAAGTCCTGCTGGTGTTGCGAACAGGCGGCTTGCAGCGTAGTGGCAGCAGCAGCAGCAGCAGCACTGGCAGTGGCACCGACAGGAGAATCTGCAGCACCAGCTTCGTCAGAAAGGGCACTCAAGTGTAGAAAATCTTCACTGCTCGCAGCAGCAGTGCTAGGAGGTGGAGGTGGCGGCGAGGAGCGCGGAGGCAGCAGCCCTGCTGACGCAATCAAGGCGACTGACAAAGAAGAAGACGGTTGTTGCTGCTGTTGCGCAGCTGCAGGAGTAGTGGTTGGAGCAGTTAGAGGCTGCTGCTGCTGTTGCTGCAGAGAAAAGGGGAGTTGTTGCACGTGATGGTGGGTCGTCGGGAGAGCAGCTCCGGCAGGGCAGCCCTGTTGCTGTGATTGAGCAGCTGCACTTACAGCAGCAGCACCACCACTTGCAGGCGCTCCTCCACTTACAAAGACTGAGTCGAGCATGTTGCTGTTGCTGCTTTGTCCAGCAGCGGCGAGAAAAGATCGACACTGCGGCGCCGGGCCACCCCGTTGCAAAGAAGAGTGCTGTTGCTGTTGCTGGTGATAAAGCAGTAAAGGCATAGCAGCAGCAGCACCGCCATTACCAGCACAGGCCTTGATGGCCTCTTCTCCAGACGACGAAGCGAAGCGATCCAGTCCACTCACTGCTGCTGTTGGATTCGAGGCACTGCGACACCAAGCGACAAAGAAACACACAAAACAGAGTGAGAGACTGCAGCGCCACTCTGGAGAAAGATGTGTGTGCTGCTGCCGGTAAAGAAAAGCAGCACAGAAAAAGTTCACGGCACGAGTTCACGTACATGCACTCAAACTCACCTACTGGTCTACTTAGACAACACCTACAGAGAGACTGTGCGTAGACGGGTAGTTTCCGTCATGCGCACTTCTACAAACTCGACTGGGTACACAGAAGCACACGCGACTGTCACGCTTCTACGTGTATGTGTAGATAACGAAGAGGATGATACACGACACGCGGATCCGCAGAGTGAAGTCGTCAATTATCTTGTAGACCGTAGTGAGATGTACAAAACGTGCCAACACTCTGAATATGTAAAGAAGGAGTGAAAGTTCAGGTGCATCATTAGAAACTGCAAAACCATAAATTTGTATGCATAAAGGCATAGAGCCGTGAATCTTGATAATTCTCAAAAGTGTGTCCTGTCGTAATCCTTGAATTACAGCCAAGTGCGCTTCATATCTACTTTCTACAGTTTGTATACATATATATATATATATATATATATATATAGGGTGACGCAACACAAAAATACATCCACATATCCATACAAGGCCTCTCTTCTGTGCGTGTGGGCAAAAACGCGTACAACCTCAGTTTCTGCGAGTACCTGCTTTTGATGGAGCAACAGGCCCCAGGGTGAAGCTGCAAAGCCGACTTCGAAACAGCACCGCCCCCTCCAACAAGTGTGTGGTGGCTGCTGTTGTTGACGGCATGCAGAAGAGGAGAATTGAGAAGCGCCACAGCAGCGGCACTGGCTGCAGAGCCACTGTTGACTTGGGCCTCACGCAGCAGCAGTTGTTTTTGCTGTTCGGCAGCAGCAGAAGCCACGCAGCAAGTACTGCTGTTGTTGCTGTTACTGCTCGTGCACGAAGTTTCACAGCAAAGTGCAGGACCGAGGTGATGTTGCTGATGATGAGTGTACAACGGAGAAACCGCAGAAGACAGCGGCAAACGGACGCCTGAAAAAGCTGCAGCAGCAGCAGTAGTGGTGGTGCCAGGAACGGGAGTGGCACTGTAGAGATGGTGACTTTTATTGTTGGTGTCTGAAAAAGCAGCTTTGTCGCTGCGAGAATAGTTGCTATCTTCACTTTCTTCGTCGTCGCCCTCCTCTGCTGCTGAAGACGGCGACTGATGCTGCAGCGAACTGTCAAGTGCTGGATGACTCACGTGCATGTTGCGACTCTAGTGCACCAAGTTCCAAAAAGCACACAGACGAACTCATAGATATACACACATCGCAGCACCTAGCTGTTTCCAAATTTATAACTTCAGCAGCACCCGGCAGTCTTTCCAAAGACAAAAAGACACACAGCAGCACGGTGCTGGATTTACAGAGTTACACACTCAGCACGGAGAAGTTATTTCATACGTGTAGACACTCTAAATGTAGACTGACAACCATATAGAACTTCAAGTAGAGAGCAATATCTGTTTGAAAGTAGGGAAAGAACCTCTCCAATCAAAACGATGGGAGAGAACCCAGACCGCAGCAGCAGCCTGTGAAAATCGACAAATCATATGCTGACAGGAGTAACAGCGACAGTAAAAAATGTAACCAGCGGAAAACCACAGCAACAGGAAGTGGAGTCTAGAGCAGCAAGAGTCTTTCAGCTGCGAAATCAGATCACAGCTGTAACAACTTCGCAAAACAGCAAATTAGGTGAACCACCACTCGCGTAGCAAAAGCTGGGAAGACTTTATACATATTTTTTTGTGCACAGACAGACACGCAAACAGAGACACACACAGAATACATACACACCCACTCTCACACGTGCGCGCACCGATAAAAAAGGGCGAAAAGCGAATGTATACAAAAAGTGAAGACGCTTCACTTCTGCATTCCTCTGTGAGTGAATCGAAGAGTTCAGTATTTTTGTATACTTGTTTACCATCTGAGCGTAAATAATTTCGTCTTGCGCAGTACGCATGCGTAGCCATGGATGCTGCAGCATCTGCGCTGCGCTGCTGCGATGACGAGGGTCAGCAACAAGCATCGGCAATAAGAAGTCTGACAGCGAGTTTGCTTCCATTGTTGGGAGATGATATCTGAAAGCGAAACAAAGGGCAGCAACAATAAACGCTCTTTCTATCATTCACACTTGAGTATGACTATATGGGTTTCAGCTGTAAAAACGGGTGGTGACGAGCTTGAAGAAGCATAGTCATGTATAAATATATACGTGGATATTCTTACATTATACCGCATGATGATGTCATAGAAACATATGTATATAATTCTCTGCAGATCTTTACATGAATATAGAAAAAGAGAGATGATGCTTCAATTCAAAAAGACACTGGTTTGAATTGGGCATTAGCGATGCAGGGATATAACACGGAAGAAGTAAACGAGTATGAGCAGTTTGTGTACTGCGAGAAGACTGGTGCTTGACAGCATAACCACCTTACTACAGTCGAGAACGCGTTGTTGCGATAAGAGCAAACAAAAACGACGAACACATAGGTATATACCTTGCTAAGAAATATCATCAAAAATCATAGAAACAATAACAACCCAATATCATCCTTCACCTCCTCGTATCAGCAGGTGCTTCCAACCTTCTGTCAAAAGTTCGCGGACAAGCTGTACATACGGCGTGGATATGTATTACAAGAAAGAAAAGTGAAGAAGTCTAGGAATCTACATTGCGGCGAAACAAAAACGACTGAAGAGAAAGTCTTTTTCGCAAATAAGTGAAACTACACGGGCGTAAGAAGACGCGCGATATTGCAAGTTATTGAAGTGGACAACTCGATAGAGCATAGGAGGAAAAAAATGGTAATGAAGCACGTACATGCATATGTGTAGAATGCAAACCTGTTAGGAACTCTCTTCCATATAATATATATACATATACACACACAACTTGAATCGACCACAGATGTTAAGCGGAAGCTGAAGTGAGCGTCGACTCCACTGCTAACGAATACGCAGCAACAACAGCAGAAACGGACTAATCAGTGAAGTTCGTACGCTTTTGTCACCAGATAAAACATATATATACATTTATTTCTTTATTAATATTCATTTCGAGATCTTTATTTTCGAAAACACCAAGCAGCATGTGCAGGAGCGATCGCGCTTCGAACGCACATATGCAACTCTCCACCTGTCTGCAAACAGATGAAATACAGTCGCATTCGTCTGTGCATAATTTATTTTTGCTGCTTTCGAAACTGCTGCTGCTCCTTCTTTTGTGGTTGCATCTTACTTTTCTCGCAAGACTGCATCGAGGGGCCAGAAGCGCAGCTGTTGGATACGTCGAAGCTGGCTTGTATGACCTCGGAAAAATCGCTGAAGGACATAAGCAGCCGCAAATATACATGCACACGCAATTATATTTGGTGAACAAGGCAAGTCAAACATACATATATTCATCCACACGCAAACTATGGTATGCATACAAACAACTACCCAAACTGAACGAGAATTTACACACAAATATATATATCTACACTTGTGAGGCACGCGTAGTAACCTACTACGTACATGCATGATGGTCAGCTCAACTGACATAAAGATTCAAACGATGTATATTTTTCCGCTTGATGAGCAAAAATTAAATATAAATACATATATATATGTGTATACGTAATTAGATACATAAATGTATATATATATATATATATATATGCATAGATGTGGATGTCTAGACTACATCAAAAACAGGTTGTGCCTAGAGAGAGGAACATTAGTCAAGTCTACATCATGCTTTACAACATATGTATGAGATTGCACCAACGCACATATGGATTCAAGTAACTAAGGAAACAACAGCATATACAGGAACATATATATACACTTACACATATATATATATAGTACACATGTCGAACACCTCATTTACTACTTTGAGTGTTCAGTAAGTCTCTCCTCCCTATATATATCTATAGGAAATGTGACACTTAGAGAGCTTGACAATACAAAGAGAGAATCAGCTGACAGTGAAAACCTGAAACTTACATTAGAGAGACGGCCCCTAGCCACGAAGTCGGGCGTGAAGGAGCCCAATAGCTCGATGATCTGCAAGTCGCACAACACGACACAAAACCCGAAAAGCAACACCAACTTAGAGCAAAATTGAAGGGCAGAAAGCAAGCCACTTTGGCACAGCTATGATCCATTCTCAATTGCATTACTTTTCTAGAAACAGACGCACGAACACAAGAATTTACAATTTTGAGCAGCACAACAAACTCGTCAGAACCAATGTAAGTATGAGTGAAACACAGCTGCAGCAGCACCAGCAGAATTTGCAAGACAAAGACAGACATGCCAGTGACATATACTGCAGCCCACAGAGGTCCAGGATGAAATATTCGTTTTGCATGCTGGAACAAACAGTGGCACATTCTTGAGTCCCAACACTGAACTTCAAATAACCTGCTGTGTGAGTACTGATTTGACAAAACACTAGAAAACAGAAGGAAGTCGACTTGCAGCAAAAAACTGCCACACACCACAGGCGAGGTAAGCTTCATTGCACAGAAAAAGTCATGAAGACGAAGAGATGTCTTGGCCACAAGTAGAAGAACTGAGCAGCACATCAAAGGCAGCAATAAAAAAGCATCAACAGCAAAGCCAGCTGCCACAGCTGGACGAGCAGCCATGTGAGGAAGACATTTATATGTGGTATGAATTCTTTTTTAAAAAAGAGATGCAACGTGAGGAAAAGCACCGCCGAAGTCACACCACACTAGCAAAAGTAAACCACAGCGGCGAGAACGAGACCAGCGACAGCTGCAGTCATACGCAGTATACAATTGTACGTATGTATGTATAAGAGAAAAAAATCCGAAAGTGCACCGTAGGAGCAGCAGCAGCGAAAAACGGACGGCAAAAACACACCAGGGCTAGATGGTCTTCGTCGCGGTCGAAATCTGAGGAAGATTTCGGATCGAAGAGATAATCTCCGGTAATCAGTTCAAAAAGCATGCAGGCAAACGACCAAATATCTGCTGAGCAGTCGTAGCCAGCTCGAATCAAAACCTGTGTATGCAGCAACACCAAAGAAAGAGATTCATATGCAAACTCTCGGTTGCTTGACGTACCAAACATACGTATGTGCACATACATGCAAAGTACATACAAACTTGAAGTACCTATGCACACATATGAGTTTACCTTGATTGGAGAAAGCTACAGAGGTTCCAGCTGTGTCTGGCATCATTCTTGAAAGACTTATTCAAACATATATGTATAAGCAGATATATATCATAATATACATGTATGGCATAAACGGCGGATATGAAGAAGTGAGCTGTTGAAGAGCAGACAGAAGAAGGATACTCAAAGATCTGCTAGACAGTCACAGCAAATCCCAGTGAGTGCCAAAAACGCCACGACACAAAATATTTCCCGACATTGATGTGCATATAATATCTATGCATTCTACACAAGTATAAAAGAAGCATAACGTCAGTTGTTGCTGTTGCTGTGAAAGGCCTCAAACCAATCCCTGACTGTGCGCTACATACACAGCGTGAATACAGAAAACAGTGTGTATAAAATGTATAATTACTGAAACTGTTCAGCAGCTACATATAAAATTTACATATATATATATATGTATAGATACTCAAATTTGGATACACAAGCACATTTATTCGTAGAGACTACAGCACGTCTGCACAGGAAGTACACACACAAAAGCATGATTTAGTTCTCGTATTTGGAGATAAGCAAGTACATAGAAAAATATACTATCAAATACGTATGGTAACGCGTCTCATCACGTCTGTGTCTTCGATATTTCACTGATAAAATAAACCGCTACGCAGTTATCAGACCGAAGACTAGTAAGTAGCACAACCATACTAACGACAAACAACAGCAAAAACTGCTCAGCAGCAATAGAAGCAGTAGCAGGCTTACCTCAGGAGAGCGGTACTGCCTAGTTTGTATGTCATCAGTGAAATGTTCATGGACCCAACAAGCATTCCCCAAATCACACAACTTGTATACAGCAGCTGGCTGCTCGAAAACGTAGGACGAAGGGGGTAGCGGCCTGCACAAGAAGAAGAGCAACATGAGCAGCATATATATATATATATATATATATATATATATATATATATATAAATTTTTTTATGTATTACCTACCACAATCACAGCAGTCCCAGCACAACAACACAGCAGATCCCCAAAAGCAAAAACGGTGATACGTAAACAACAGAAGCAGACAGCCGCAGAGCTCCAACAGCCCCCGCTAGTGCCACAGGGAGACAGTTAGAGTGAAATTCAGACTGCACATGCAACGCCAGCAACAATGAAAAAGTCCACCGAAATGGGCTGCAACCCGAAAGCTACAAATGCTGCCGCCTAATTCGGTCAATATGCAGCAACAGCAACGGTGTAGAATTTTTCCTCAGCTTCAGTTAGCTGGCGAGGCAGCAACGAAACCAAATGGACGCATGCGTCGCACTGATTAGTGAAGAATACACCACTCGTACGCTGCCTCCTCTGTATAAGGCCGCACCAAAGAACAGCAGCGCCGGCAAGAGCAGTCACCTACGTAGCTAAGCAGAGTCGCTACGTTCGATTTCACATGCAGTAAGCCCCTGAGAGAACACCATGCGAAGAATCTGTACAATTCTACATATATATATATGTAGATGTATATGTCTATTATAGGTAGCAGCAGCAGGAGGCGTGTCAGCGTCTCTTCGAGTTCCCAAAAGCAGCAAGTAACATCCCAAAAAAGCAGCAACAACGACAGCAGAAGCGTTTGCTCTTACAAGAACTGCAAGAGAGGGAGGCAGCAAGAAGTAGGCGCTCACCTAGAGACTATCGACAGCAGCATCCATCAGCAGGGAAGAGCACTAACAGCACAGCAATCAAGAAGCAGTACCAGCACATTGAGGAGACAGCAGCAGAAAAGACACAACGAGTGCAGCCGACGGGTGTGAAACCTTTTTTCGTATTCTCAGTCACGTTGACAGTGTGTGTGAATGCAAAAAACAGAGTAATATCCACACCACATACGAAATTCACGCCTTGACGGGTTCCAAAACGCTGGAGAAAGCGAGATTGAATCGACTGTTCGATTGAATGAGAGCAGGAGTTCCACTGCCGTGCAACGTCAGCGAAAACACGAAGAAGCAGCATGCGCAGATAATTTTTAAAAGGACAGCAGCAGACGTCCGAGAAGAGAACAGTTTTTTTCTCCACCACACCAACAGCAATGCAGTGTTCTTTGCAGCACTGCGTGGTTTCGAAACAAGTGTGCTGATTCACACTCCCGACAGCTAGATAGACAACGGCACTTGTGCAGCTACGCAGGCGGTGTTGCTGCAAGCGCGAAAACTCACTTGATACAGATGCGGCCTTCGAGAGTGTTGACAATGACGAGATCTTTGGAGACCTCTTCCTCAGCCGCGATCTTCATGTAAGGGCCCCACATCTGATGATGAGTGTTGCTGCTGCGTTGGCCGCGACTGCTGCGTGAACAGTGATCACTGAGCGGGCGCTGTTTCTTCTGCTGCTTGCTGCTAGCTTGCGCAGCTGCACCACTAGCCGGGACTCCCTCAGTCCGCTCGTTGGCTTTAGCAGCTGCAGCTGCAGCAGCCAAAGCCAACTTCCGTTCTTGCTTCGCTACCACAGTTTCAGCCACCGGATGCAACAGCAACTCGTCGTGCAGCAAAGGCAGCTGCTGCTGCTCCTCGTCCGAGGAAGAGGAAATAGAGGAGACTCTCCGCTTTCCAGAGCTGCCGCAGTTGCCAGTCTTCTTCTTATTGCTGCTGCGACTCCGAGACAAACTGCTGGTGCCTGGCTGAAGCTGCTGCTGCTGCTGCGCAGACTTGGCTCCTCCTTCTTCGCTGACAGCAGTTGCTGCCGCTTCCTTTGCATGCTTTTTCTTCTGTTTTGCGTGCAGCTTTTGCTGCCGTTGCTTTTCTCCTGCTGCTGCAGCAGCCTTTGCGCCTTCTTCCTCGTCTTTTCCTTCTTGTTGAAGAGGCTGCTGTTGCAGCGACAATACGTTGCTGCCTGTGGAGTTGTAGTCAGTGGGCAGCCAGTACATGACTCGTCTGCCCGTTCGTGGACAGCAATACGCTGCGGGATTGCGGAATTGCGAGTACCCCACATAGTTATACAGGTGTCTAGAATCCACCAGCAACACACACACACATACAGAAACTCTCACACACACACATACAGTTTAGCAGCTTTTTGCACTGACACACTCGAACCCACACAGCACAGCCCCCCCCTGTAGCGTTTCAGAGGCAGCCACCCGCACAGCAGCAGACGAGTTTGGGTCCGAAAGTTAGAGCGCCCCAACCAGAGCTACAGCCTCACAACACACACAGCAGAGAAACTTGCCTCCACAAACTCGACTACATGTGCGCAGTCACAAAGACGCACGCTCTACACACAAATATACGAGTACAGCTTCGAGTAGACGTCGGAGATGGTGCGCCGCACACACACGTATCGGCGGACAGAAGAAGGCCAAAAGAGCGCATATATATGTCTTTAAATGTGAGTACGTGCACGGATGAGTTCCACTGTGGTTTTGACTGGACACACATGTACAAGAGAACATGTCTGCCGCTAGCTGTGGAAGCAAAAGGAAAAAAGACGAAGCTCGCGCAGTGCTGTGCTGTCGACGACAAAAAGCTGTGTGTGGTGTCTGCAAATCTGACAGGAAGCACCTTTCCACCCTTTCCCCACTACGGAGACTTCGAGACGCAGCAGCAGCCTCTAGTCTCCAGAGAAAAGCCCCCGTCGACCGAACCACCTAGTCGAACCAACTCTCGCAGGAAAAGACGCGCTTATTCACCGTCACACCCTCCAACGACAGCCAACACTCACACACACACACTCACATGCAAACACAAGTTATGGCGAAAACGAGCGTACCGATTGAGAGTGCCTTGCAGAGCATGGACTTTGTCGGTGTAAGAAGTGAGCAGCGAGGGGTCTGAGCGACTGGGCCTCAACTTGCCCTTCACGTAGGGCGGAGGGGGCAAGCGGAGCTGGGGCTGGGGCTTTGGCTGCAAAGAGAGGAAGTGCGAAGAGCCGATTATTCCTGCCCCCTGGTGCTCGCCTTCGCGAGAGTCTCCACTGAGTGGCTGAAGAGAGGTGGTGGGAGCACAGTCTGTTTTTTTCGTTTGAGCAGCAGAAGCCGCAGCCTCTTCCTCAGCAGCAGCAGAGTCTTCTCTCTTCTCACAGGAACTGCTGCGTCTTGGCCCAAGGGGGCCTCGACCTTTCCCACTGCCCAGCAGCAGAACTTCCCCCTGCCCCGTGTTCGCTGCCCTTTCGAGAGCACCCCCAAAACCCACCAGAACATCTTCCTCACCAGCAGCCCCTTTCGCGGACGCCCTCGACTGCTCTGCGCCACTTCTGCGTCCAGCCACCACTGCTTCCTGTCTCTTCTTCTCCTCCGCAGTGGGGATCCGCTTCAC
This sequence comes from Podarcis erhardii, assembly GCF_964252035.2. Lineage (NCBI taxonomy): Eukaryota > Metazoa > Chordata > Lepidosauria > Squamata > Lacertidae > Podarcis > Podarcis erhardii. The sequence goes on along the minus strand of NW_028292781.1, from coordinate 6,815 downwards.
CGCACTGGAAGTAGTAAAAGCAGCAGCAGCAGTAGTAGAGTTCGCAGCAGTAGTAGAGTTCGCAGCAGTAGTAGTATTCGCAGCAGCAGCTGCAGCGGCTTCTGCCTTTTTGCGCTGCTTGCGCAACTGCTTCTTGCGCTTTCTGCGCTCGCGCTTGCGCTCTTCAGCCGTCAGTCCCGCCACAGCCGCAGCACTCGTCGTAGCAGCAGTAGTAGTCGTTTCGTAAGCAGCCGTCGAGGAAATGGCTGGCTTTTTGCCTGCGCCTTTCGCGCCAGCCCCACCCCCGCCTGAAGCACCTGCAAGTGCCCCTCGGCCTCCTTTCGCCACAGCACAACAGGCGTCTTCTCCGCCGCCTCGTCTGTCTGCGCATGCTTTCTGCGTTGTTTTTTCAGCAGCGGAACTTTTCGACTGCTGCAGAGGCGGCGGCAAGGGATAGGCGGACACACACACATTTTCGGGCTTCAAGTCAGTGTGTATGATGTGGCAGACTTCGTGCAGATACGAGAGCCCGTAGAGGACGTCGGTGGCTACGCGTCGCACGAGGTTGATGGGCAGTCCGCGGAAGTTGAAGCGTTTGATCAGCGAGAGCAAGTTGGGGCCTGTGGGACACGCAGAGGAAAAGATGCGCCACATTGCGTTCGTTTCTCTCTCACAGAGCTGAAGTGGAAGAGTTCACTGCTGGTGCGGTAGTTGTCGCGAAAAAGGGAGATGCAGCCACCACCAGCAGCAGTCACGGGATTCGTTTCCAGGGCGTTTTTCGGTCTCTGCACTTCTCGTTCTTTAAGGGAGAGAGAGATAATAGTGCCCACTCAACTACACCAGATACACACTTTCCACGTCAGAGCGCTCTTCCACTTGTGGATCTACTACGTGCACACATGCACGATTGGTGAGTGAAATACGCAATATACTCTCACGTTCTAAGAGCAACCAAGTACACCCAGTGGAGACCGGTGCACAGAGGAAGGAGCAGAACAGCGTCGAAAAATGCGCTTACCCAGTACTTCGAAAACAAGACACATGTGTCGCCCGTTCGGGCCCACATGCGTAAACTTCTCTTTGAACAAAACTACGGGAGGCTGCACGACTCCAGCAGCAGCAGCAGCAGAAAAAGCAGGAGGAATGATAGCAGACGCTAGCGGCTCTCCTGGACTCGCCAGTCGCGCACGGTTGTGCTCTGCTAGGCGCTCGCGCACAGTCTCCTACGCAGCAACACAGCACAACAATTTTGCGCGTATTCCACGAACATAATGTATAACAGCATACACGTGTGTGTGTCATCCTTGAAACTTCCTCGAACACGTGTCAGCAACAGCGTCAACACATATACAACAGCGGCATATGCAGATTTCCTCACAAGCAATCGCTACGTTCAGAAAGAAAAGCCCTACACCCGCAAAAGCAGTGGTACGCCCTCGAAAACCTCATATGAAGAACAACAACAACAACTGGACATACACAAAAACCCCATCAAACCGCAAATTGCAGGAAGCGCGTGTATACAGAGATATATATATGCAAGTGTACGAAACCCATATATATACTTATACGTATATTTATTTAAAACAGAGAGAGAGGGAAAGAGAGGGAGAGATTCACAGCTAGATAGACAGATACATTCCCAGCTAATTTCTAAAACGTTCAATATGTTTGTGTGGTGACTGTAATTCTTTATAATAAGATCCGATATATGTACTTATATCAGGAGCCATCTTAAACCGTAGATGCGGCCGCGGCCTTTGCCAAGCAGTACTAGTATATCTACACAGAAAGACAGGTACGGTTACAGTATATGGTTACGCTTCTGGAGCAGCATTTCCAAATGAAAATTCAGTTCAACACATGGAGTAGTATATATAAATACGCAGACTTACGCTATAAGCCCGTGAAGCTTCTCGCCAAATCGAATTTTTGACGCCTTCCTTGACAGCCGTCAGCAAATGAACTTCATCTACAGCGGCTTCAGTGTAGTGCTTCGCGCTCTTCTGGAACTTAATTGCCACATAGTCCAGTGGTCGCGCTCTACATACATTATGAACGCAAAAAGTTGAAAAATCCAGTCACCTTCCAACTGTCATCGAATGTCTCAAGCTTTAACGTAAGCTCCATTAGTGCAGCTTGGAACATATATATATATATATACATATTCTTTAAGTGCATGAAGTACGGCTACTATAGAGAGACTCAGTTGCAAGAAAAATATATACATATATTATATAAACTTATTCATACGCATACACTTTGAAAATCTGATTCTACATATATATATATATATATATATATATATACAAAATATATACGTAAGCATTTACAAACTCAGAATCGCTAGATGTTGACATCCGAACATACGTGAATACGGATATATACGTGTTTGTGAACCCGCTGGCATCAATATTACTTCGAATATGTAGTGTGAATAAGCTAGCAAACTAGACAGAAGATTACAAAAGATTTTCAGTGACATACACATACGGTTACAGGTATGTAGCTACAACTATGTGTTGTCGAGCCTTCTGCCAGACTTGAAGCCTGCTATATATATATATATATATATATATATATATATATATACGTATGGTGTGCGAATTTTACGCGTATTCGAAATATGCGTATACGAGTATTCTTTTCCATGAAAACATTAATCTCAAAGTTTTAAATATTGAACGTAGGACTCATCTACAAACAGTCATGTTTGCTTCAGCTACACTGCTATACGACGGATTAACCGCAATAGCAGCAACAATTACTCAGCTGCTGGTCTGCTGCCTCCGTACTAACACTGCACAGGCTGCAGCATCCATGAACAACACAACTGAAGCAACAGGACAAGAATCATCACTGAAAGCACCAGCTACGTTATGCATAACGGGAGAAAAAAAAGCAGCACATTGTGGGTTTTCGCAGATTCTTTTCACGATTGAGGTCATACAGTAAAGTACTTTGAGTATGTATTTGTAGTATGTAGCACATAGAACAATTATAGTAGCACACCTGACACAGAACATAGCAGCAGTAACGTTTGAGTGTCAGCAACAATAAGAGTATAGGACGAACAACAGCAGCAGCATCAGATGAGACCCACACCAGCAGCAGAGGAAAAAGAGACTGGGAGGGGAAAAGACGGAAACTTACTGTAGATCAGTAGCCAGCCAGACAGTGCTGAAATGACCCCAGCCTAGCTTAGCTTCTATCCGATAACGACTATTGTAGATTTCTCCTACTTTGACAGGATGATAGCCCCCTTTGCGATACTCTTTCGGATCTTCATCATCACTTTCCGTAAAATACATGTCACTCTCTAGGTCCCCTCCGCCGCCCCCTTCTTCCTCCTCTTCTTCCCCAGAATCTGCCCGCACAGCCGAATCCTCTTCTTCTTCTTCCTCCTCTTCCTCTTCCTCTTCCTCTTCCTCTTCGAAAGAAGCTTCATCTTCTGCTGTTGCCGTCTGTCTAAGCCCTCGGCTCCCGCCGTAAAGAGGCTCAGCCACAGCATGCTGATGCTCCGGGTAGTAGTAATGGTGCGGTACTCCTACGGCTGCTGCAGCAGCAGCAGGCAGATCTCCAGCAACTCTAGCAGCACCAAAACGACGAGTCCCAACTGCAGTTGCTTCTTCCTCTCTGCTGTCTTCAGAAGCAATCTGCGGAGAAAACTGTTGCTGAGGAGTCTCTCTGGACTCATACGCACTCGAAGACCCTTCTTCTTCTCCCTCGTCGCTGCCCTCTTCCTCCTCCTCATCTTCCGCGTCTGCTTCTTCTTCATCTTCGCCATCGGCACGAAAAGACTCTTCTCCGTCTTCCTCCTCTCTGTACGAAGAGTCGTTGGAAGAACTACACACGTCCTCTTCCCTGCTGCCCGCTTCGTAGTCGTAGTCTTCCTCTTCTTCCTCTTCCGTGTCCTCTTCAATTTGCTCTTCTGCATAGAATTTCTGCTGCTGCGGCTGCGGTTGCTGTCGCCGTTCTCCTGCAGCAACAACAACGCCCTCTACCTCGCTGCTGCTGTGCTCGCCTTTCCAGCTGCAGCCCTCACCCTCCTCCTCCTCCTCTTCCTCTTCTTCCTCTTCTTCCTCCTCTTCCTCTTCTTCCTCCTCTTCCTCTTCTTCCTCCTCTTCCTCTTCTTCCTCCTGCTGCTGCAAGGCTGCAGCAGCAACAGCTGCACTTCTCACTAAGTCGAAACTAGCAGAAGACGCCCCCGCCCCCCCCCCAGCAGCAGCAGAGGCGCCTGCTGCTGCAGCACAGTTATCACGGTGTGGTAAGCCCCCGCTTTGCTGCTGCGTTTCCACCTGCTGCACACCCCGTAGGGCTCTTCCTCCGCGGTGTTGCTGTTGTTTCCACTGACGACTCAAGCCGCCTTTCTGCTGCGGCCGACTGTTGCTGACCACCCCCTTGCTTCGCAACAGCTGCTGCGTTTGCTGCACAGTCGCGCTATCTTGAAAAACTGCCGGGTGATACTGTTTACGTTGAAGTGGGCCTGCACCAGCAGCAGCAGTAGCAGTAGCAGCGCTGCTACTGCTATTGCTGCTAGCTCCGGATGCGCCGCCATGGGAGACCGGAGAAAAGAAGACTGCGTATTCGTCCTCTGCAGCTGCTACTACCTGTTGCTGTCTGTTGCGTCCAGCAGGAGCAGCTAGAGTGCTGCTGCTGCTGCTGCCACCGAGGTCTCTGTACTGGTGAGCTCCTTCTTGCTCTGTCTGACTGCCTGAACAGTTCCCCACGCTCTCGTCACTGCCTGCTGCTGCTGCTGTGGCGGCAGCAATGCTGGGGAAAGGAAGTCCCTTCTTTTTCCGCTGTCGGCGGCGGTTGTCGCTGCACAACCATTTTCTAGAACACAGAGAGGAGGAAAAAGGCCTATATCCAGTAGTATTGGAGGTTGTACGCCAAATAGAGCCACCGCAGCAGCAGCAGAGACTGATCGAGAAAGGCGGAAAGAGCCACACTCACAAGTCCTCTCTGACGGGCAGCGCGGGCAGCAGCCACACAGGGCCCTGTCAGACAGTTGAGAATGGACGACAACAGCAGCAACGGCACCCGCACAAAAGCGCCGGGGAGTAACAGCAGTGCTGCAGCGAAAGCTTTGGTGGTGGTGCGGCAGTCTCGCCGCAGGGCCACCACCAGCTGCAGGTGAGGAACTGGAGGCACTGGAGGAGGAGGTTATCGGCGTCGCAACGAGTCATGCAGAAGTCGCAGCACCGCTACTACCAGAGAGTTGCAGCTGAAAGCCCGCAGCAACACCCAACAGCTACAGCTACAGCCACGACAGCAGCAAAACGCGAGCGGATCAGCGCTGCGAAACGTGCACCAGCCCACACACAGCAGCACTGCCAGAGATTCAACAGCCCCCTGTCCGATGCTAAATGCGAAGAAAGAGACGGCGCAAACCGGCACTGACATATGCCTATATCTTCATGCGCTGCTGTTATACAAGCACCTCCCAGCGACAGTGAAAAAATGCCCCAAGGCCTCCTCCATTCCAGCACGCACACATACAAGTACGAGCAGGTGCTGTTGTTGCAGGCACTGCAGTCGCTGCAGCGCCGCTAATTCGCAGCAGCAGTATCACGGGAACAGCGATACGCAACAAGATTGTACTCGCGGCAGCAGCAACTGCGACAGCAGAGCAACGATTGCAACAGCAGCAGCAGCTGCCTTTTTGAAGATTAGGTTGAGGTGGCGAAAGCTGAAACAACGGCAAGGGCAACAACAACAATCCGAGATTGTCTGCAAACCCCTGCACACGAGTTGCTACTGAACTCACGAAGTTCAGCTGCTGGTAGCAGATTTGTACTGCTGCTGATGCTGCTTCCTGTTCTCCTGCTTCTCTGATAAAAACTACTTCTGCTTCTGCCTACTGAGAATAACGCGGAAGCAGACGTTGTGTCTTGAAAACCCAACAGAAGCTTGCAAGCAATATGAGTACGCGTACGCGTTGAGGAAGACGCTCCTGCAACGCACAAGCACGTACTGCAACTGCACCGCAAAGACAGCAGCAGCGATTGTAGAAGCAGCGGCAGCGACTGATAAAGAAGCGATCACCTGCAGCTCTTGAAACACCGATCAAAGACAGGTATGTACTGCATCCTGCTCTCGTGGTGCTCACGCAGTAGCTGCATCGGCGTTACAACAGCCCAGCAGCATTATTTGCCCAGCAAAACACATTGCGTGGTAATACTTGTATAACAGCACCTGATGTAGCGACACGTTATCGGCATCAAAGTGCCAACATTCATCAGCACAGACATTCACATGTCATCTGGCAATAACTGCAGCAGCAGCATCCTGTGAGCTAGATACGTATCTGCAATGAAATAACGGCAACCAGTAAAAGAGGAGTAATGGCGCGTTAGTGACCAGCAAGACCGACTGTGAAGGATACGCTAGCAATAGCGTACGCGCAAATGGAATGATTCAACCATTTACTGCCAGTTTGAAAGCGGAGCATTGCATGACGTGAAATGACAGCAGTACCTGCACAGCGCTTTGTCGCAAGCTAACAATTCACCATTTATGCAAAGTTTGAAAGTGCAGTACTGCATGACGTAAAGTGACATCAGTTCCTGCACAGTGCTTCGTCGCAATCTAACAGAACTGTACAGCATTCATACGCAATAACAGTTTTTGAAATGAATGAAAAAATGCGACTTAAGCTTACATGCACGCTATATGCCCACATACTGGCTGCAATGCCAGCTTCTCAATCGAATGAGTCCAAAAACAAAATTTTTGGGCAGGCAGATATGGCACTGCTCATAAACCTTCTAGTGAGCAAATGCCTTCTTTGTTGCACAGCAAATTGCCCTAAGCCACTAAACCAAGATGGTGAA
>NW_028292782.1:12500-37463 GCF_964252035.2 Podarcis erhardii | reverse complement strand
GGACTGAGCCAAACTGACCAATGTGCTAGTGCTGTTGTTGCTGTCGCTGCAGTGCCTGTCTCGCTCCGTCTCTTGCAGCTTCGCTAGACAGCAAGAAGGAACCGCCTTTGCGTTTTCCTCCTTGTTGGACTGAAAAAGCTCGTCGTGTTTTCGTTGCTCTCTGAGTCTCGCTGTTGCCTCTTCTAGAAGCTCTCGCACAGTCGCACATTCTGCGGGAGCTGCTGCTGTCGCTGCAGAACCCGTTGCCACCGAGTTTTTCATTTCGACCACTAGTGGAAAGACGGCAGCTTGCTGCGCAGAGAGTGCGACTGATTCTGCGCTGGAATCTTCTAGAGAACGCCTGTCTGCAGCTGGTGCTGCTCGAACTGCTGCTTCGTTGAATTCAGAGCCTCCTTTTCGAGCAGGCACTGAACTTGTTCGTTCAGTGAAAGACGCAGTGAAAGACGCAGACTTTTGCTTGCAGCTAGGAGGAGGAGTGCTGCTGCTGTTTTTGCTGCTGTGCGAGCGCCTCGTCTCTGCAGTGCCCTCTGTGGCGTTGCAAGAACGCGATCGCAGAGCAGTTTCAGCACAAGGACTGACTAAACTGCAATCCGCAGCAGCAGAACGAGAAACTTCTTCTTCGGCTCCACTTGAAAGAGGCGAAACGCAGGTTCGCGTAACGCCTACGAATCGTGCGGAGCCAGTTGCGGTAATCACGTGCTCTTTTCGCTTTCGAAGAGCAGCGTTGCTACTGCTGCTGCTGCTGCGCGCGCTTCTCTGTTCTCTCTCGTGCAGCAGCGAACGGGCAGAACGCAGTGTACTGCAAACTTCCACGTGGTTCTCGAAACTTTTCAAACAAAAGCGACGTTTACAGTGTGGGCAAGTATCGCGTGGCTGCAGTTTCCACCTGAAAACCACACACAAGCACACACAGGGGCAGCATTTTGCATACGAACAACTGTGCGAAAGTGGAAAGGCGCACGAAGTCATAACACTCGCTGAATAAAAACTCACACATGGTGTTGGTGTTAGACCAACTTGCTTGTAAGTAGTATACACGCAGTGTGGACAAGTGCGCATGCGATTTCTCAACGCGCTGGTCGCGCTGCTGCAAATCGTTGATTTTTACAAATCAACTGCAGAAGGAGGATGGCCGGATAGAGAGAGCAACAGCATGAATAATAGCAGCAGCAGCAGACGAGAGAAGGCACTGAACTCAAGAGTATCCGGTCGATGTGGTCTACGTTAGATACAATAGCAGCGGCGAAGAGTAATGGAGAAAAACATTGACTGAAGGACCACTTGTTTTCCTCTTCTAATATAATACCGAACCCTAGTCTGACCGGGACAATCATATGCCACGAGAACTAACGGATAAGTTGACTGTTGCGCACGGTAGTGAAAACACGCGAACTCGTAACACACTGCAACTAACAACGTTCATTGCGACATTCGACGCAGTGCATAAAATACGGCCCAAACACAACCGTACAAAAAGTAGCCTTGCTATTACGCTATAGAAGTACACCCGAAAGAGAGTGAAAGCAGTTTCTTGACAAGGTCAGCAGCAGCAGCAGCACAACTTTGTGGCATCACAACTAAGAGAGAAGCAGAAGAAAGCTCCTCGAAAAAGCAGGTGAAAGGCGCTTACCTAAGCTCTGGCCGTACTCCTTTGAACACAGCGCCCCTCTCGCTGTTGATGTGTGGAACTCCAGCAGCTGCAGTTTCCTTTCCGCGCAGCAGTCCCACTCGCTTCCGCTCTTTGCCGAAAACTGCGACAGCACCGCCACCTTGCTGGCGCTTTTTCTGAGTTTGGCACTCTCCAGAAACCACGCGTACGTTGTTTTTTCGACACTGAGTATGTTCTCCGTTGTCAGCCACCTGCTCCTTAGTCTCTGCAGCTGCACGTGGTTTCTGCTGAAATTTCGACGTTGAGATATCGCCAAAGGCGTCCACGTCTACTTCTGCGCTGGCTTCGAAGACGAAATTGCTGCTGCATTTCGAACCACCACTTTCGTGGCCGTTAACTTCGTCGCCAGCGCAGCACTGTTTTGCACGGTTCTCGTTGTTACAGCGCTTCCACACTCTTTAGAGTCCAGCGCAGGACAGACAGCAGCAGCAGCAGCAGACACGACTAACGCTGTTACTGCAGTAGAGTAGGGGCCCAGCTCGTCTTTCTCACACTCGAGTGAGGAGTCAGCTTCTTCTGGTTCGTTTGATACTGAACTGCTGGAGAAAACGCTGCAGAAACTTCCTTTGCTCAGAGTTCGCTGCTGCACTGCTTTCAAGTCGAACTTGCCCTTCCTCCAAGCTTCTGCCGAACAAAGGCTGCTGTTGCGCTTGTTGTTGCGGCCGCAGTAGAGCTGCTGCTTTTGCAACCGCCTTTTTCACAGTGGGCGCTGTCGCTCCACTGTCGTCCAGTGCTCTCTGTATTGCCACACCACCCACCAAAACTTCAGGTTCGAAGATCTGAGCTTTTCTCGAAGCTTCTGCTTCTGCCTGTTCTGCTTGAGCTGCTGCCTCGGTAGTAGGAAAGCAGCTCGTCTGAAAAGCTGCATGCTCCTTAGTGCTGCAACTGCTCTGACTGTTCGCAGACAGCAGCAGTGGTGAAATGTCATAAGTAGCGCCATCTGCAAGTTTACACACAACAACCAACGCGCTGCCACGGCTCTATCGATGTGTGAAGGGAGATACGAGAAATGCTGAAGAAGAGCACTGCACACACATCCTTAAGTTTCTGCACGGACACAGCGACGCGGCTGCTGCAGAGTCGACTAGACAAAAAAGTCTTCGTTTCTCTGCTTGTGTAGACACGAATAGTACTCCTTTTTTCACACGCGCATGACAGACTTTCTGTCGTGTTATCAGTGCAGCTTTTTCGGTCGCTCTATAGTGCGACGCTGCGGCGTCAGCAATATGCAACTACGGGGCAAAAGTAGAAATTCACTTTCACAACAACGGCAAGCGAGTTCAAGCAGCTTTGCACCTCAATGTGCGCGGCTGACTGTCTCTTCAGCCTTTGCTGTTATACGCAGCTTCCCAAATATACAGGTGCTAAAGGTGGGATATACACGAGTATGTACATGTAGACACAAACATATATATATATCTATATCTGTCTCTCGCGCCTGTATATGTCTATATATATCTCTATATATAAATGCTCGAAGAATTGAAATGCATTTGAATATCTGTGAGTGCACATGTGGTGCACATAGGAGACCGCAGAAGGTGCCCCAACAGAATTAGTCTTCGCAGATCCCAAGAAACAACCATGCGCAACTAAGAAAAGCCAGAAACTGGGTACTAACGCAGCAGTCCCATGATTATCTCACAGGACTTCTCGCCCACCAACAAAGTTCTACCCCTATATGTAGTCTGTAGACAAGCAGTTTTCGCCAAAAATCTGTATCTGCATTCTTGGACTACGACTCTTTGCAAACGACAAACACAAGATATGTTTTCCATGAAGCTGAATCTGCGTACTTTTTGCGTCCTTCGCCGTCAGCGCACTCTCAGACCCAGCATCATCAGCCATTATTCCAGGGAGACTTGAAAGTGCATGTGCCCCTTGGCCTAAGTCTTTTCTGCGACTTCGGCACTAGAACTGGCTTCCGTACAACCTGTTGCACCAGCTCCACTGCCGCCTTTTGCCTGCTGCTGTGAGGACAGTTGTTGCTCACGCGGGTGTGGTAGTGGCCGTTGATCTTTCCGTAGCTTCCTGCGCAAAGTCACAGGCTCTGCAGAAGCACTGGGCCGACTTGCTGGGCCCTCAGAATTCTGCGTTGTGATGAGGCGAGGCTGTTGATACTGGTTTTTTCGAGAAGTGTGGTCTTCTTTGCTTGCGTCTTCACCAATGCTTGAGCTGCAGCCGACGAAATCTCCACCACCACCACCACCTCCAGCACGAGCAAGCCGCTGCTTTTCGCCCTTGCCTTCAGCTTTTTCCTGGAGATTTCTGCTGCGGAAAGGCTCTTTCTTTCGCACCGCCGAATTCTGCAGTCGAGGCTGCTTTCTAGTCTCAGCCTTGTGCTGTGGATGTTGACTGAAATGCTGCGCTTGCTGTTGTTGCTGCTTCTCTTTGAGGCGCTGTTGTTGTTGCTGTTTGGGCTGTTTGGCGCGAAGACGACGCAGCATCTGCAGCCTTCCTTCACGCGCCTTCAGACAAGCCTGCAGGTGTCTGTTGATTCTCGTTTTTGCAAAGCTCCTTGATACACACAAGAAATAGAAAGTACAAACAAAAAGCATGTGCCGAGTTTGCGTGAACGTAAGTAGTTATTTTCACTTTTTTCGGCAATTGGGAAAGCTAGTATTCTCTCCTGCAGACACACAGTGCGTGTGCATACAAATCGATATACAAACCTGTACAGAGCGATGTGCTTACACATACACACACATATACACACATATACATATATATATCCACTTCTACGTGTGATGTGGAGCTCAGACTCAGTCAGGTTTGAAGGTGTTCTGGAACTCTTTCTGGAGCTGAAGCACGTGGTTTGTGTTGCCACTTTCGTTGCGAGTCTTTCGCGCTGCTGTTTGTGCTATGGATGACTGCTGATGGTGGTGGCGATTTATTCGACAAGTCCAAGCTGTATTCGGCAAGAATCGAAAGACTGAAAACCATACTGAAAAGCTACGCTTTAGAGGAAGCGGATTTGCGCTGACGATTTCCACCAAGTACTACGCAGTAGTTCTGAAGATGTCCAGAGCACCAAGCATACACTATTACGCTTGTGCATCCCCAAGTGCAGTCTTGCAAACGTGTAGATATATATGGACAGCAACATTGAAGCGTCTTTACATGTACGTGAAGCGTCTTACATAGACAAATCTACACACATATGTAGATGTACATATAGAGCTAGAAGTTTAGATACGTATGCACATTTACACATATATAAACTAGGTGTGCGAACCGGGAATTCACCTCTTGCAACAGGAGCACGGGACGAGACACTGCGGCATTTCATTCAGAACGGCACCAAGTGAAGAGGACGTCTGCTTGTTTTCTGCTGAAGTGTTTGCGTTTGAAGCAGCCGCGTTTTCTTGCTGAGCGTTTTCGTTTTTGCTGCCATTGACGCTAGAGCAACTGCTGGCGTGAGCAAGTGCGCGAGTTTGTCGCTCAACTTCGCATATAAACTCTTCCAGTGATGAAATCGGAAAAGGCGTAATAGGCAGCTCATCTACGCACACGCTGTTGCGGCGCTTCTTCTTCCTCTTGTATCTGCCGATACTGCTGCTTGCTGAAGCAGCATCGTTTCCAGTGCAAGTGACGTCAGCTTCAGCGCCATCACTCTCCTCTTCTTCATCTGCGCTCGACCATTCCGTCAACACCCCAGGAAGCAGAGGAAGCTGAGACAAGCAGAAGCAGAATGGAGGCACTTGTTTCAGCACAAATAGTCGTATACGTACACACACCTGCACCTGTGCAACTTTCTCTCTTCCTCTGTCTCTTTATACATATATATATATGTACGTACGAACTTATTGACGATCTAGTTATAGGTAGCAGAAAAGGAGGCTATTCGGGCACGACGGAAGACGCCTCTTGAACTTTTTAACGAAAAACTTTGTCAGGAAAATAACACTGAAAGTAGACTGCAGAAGAGTCTGTTTTTATTTGGAGCAAGAAATGAGTGAAGAGTGCCACCAACACCACAACACTTTACACGAGAGAGATAAGAGTTCACAATTTGCTCATTTAGAGCACAGGCATTCAGCCACGTCTGCTGCTGCCCTGCGTCCATTTAAGACCACAGAGTCAGAGAAAACACCAGCTGCAGCTCGGAGTTTCTTGCAAGGCTGTGCGTTCTAGTCTTCACTATAACACGCGAACAAGTAGATTGGAGTAGTTACATATCAGTAGAAAGGTACTTGAGATACGATATCTCGTATTGCTGCTATGGCGCAGACGTTCTCTCAAATCTTCTCCATCAATGCATTTGAAGGAACTGAAGCACTGAGTAACAGCAGCAGCGGCTGCGTTTCTACTGTTGCGAAAAATTCTGAGTACATTTGTCTACAAGTCAGCTTCATAAAAAGTGGAGAAGGCGGTCGCAGCCTACCTCCTCTCTGCTGATGAGACGGGAACCAGCACCTGAACGAAACGGATGCTGCAACAGTGTGGAGCTTGTTTTACTGGTGGGTTCAGCCGCAGACGAAGTAGTTCTAGTGGGCTGCTGCTCCTGCTGTTGAAGGCGTATCTCTGACGTAGCACTTGCAGTGTGTTCTGATCGAGCGTAGTAAGCTGCATTAAGTTCTTCTTCTGGCAGCAAAGCAGTTACAGCTTCATTATCGTAAGCAGACAGCAGTGAAAACGCTCGGCTTGTATCGACAGGTGTGGAGAATGTTCCTGTAGTGGTTCGGGCCCCTGTGATCGTCTTTTCTTGTCGAATCGTTGACGGGCCTTCTGCTCCAGCTGCTGCAGCAGCACTAGCAAATATGCGGCAGCTTGTTTCAGCATGTAGTTGCTGCTGCTGCTGCTTATTCAGTTCACTTGTGTGTTTGGCTAGAGCGAGAGAAATGGGATGTTGTTTTTGCTTGTACAGACCACAGGAAACTGTCGTCATGCGTTTGTTGGTGCTGGGCTGCTCGAAAAACGAGGCAGCAGTCAATGGGATTAGATCAGGTTGCACCACATTTGAGTCGGTATTGAATGGAGCATCAGCAAAAGCAACTGGCTTTGCACAGCTCTGCTGATGTTGCTGCCCCACAGATTCTCGATGGTGGTTTGAATGAGTGGCGTTGTCTCTCGCTTCTGCTGCAGCAGCAGAACCAACAAAAGAAGGTGTAGAGGTGGCGCGTGTATGTCGCTCAGCTGCAGGCAGCAGCAAAGCTTGCCTGCTACTACGGCTTCCTGAAATGTCCCCCGAGTTGGTTGCAGTGCGCGAACGTATGCTAGACCGTGATGAAACTAGTTCCTTTTTAGCGGAACTCTCTTCTTCTTTACTCGTAGAACGGAGGCGAGCGTCCGCTTTCCCGAGCAGTTGTTTTTGGCCACTTGAGCCGCTAGCAGCGGAAAAGCTGCTGCTACCGGTTGTGCTGTTGCAGTGGAAGCGTGCAGCGTTTTTGTTAAGTATTTGCATCAGCCAGGAGTTTGTGGGTGCTGGCGAAAAACAAAGAGGAATCTCCCCCGCACCACCATCAGCAGTGCTGTTTTGTGACTCACTGCTGTGGCTGTTTGCCGTCTTTTCAGCAACGTTATCTGCAGAGATTGATCTCGCACTGTCCTGTATATGTGGCCTGCCGCCCTCTTCGCTTCTCAAGTGGATTTCCCTTTCTGTTGCGACTTTGGCTGCTGCGCTTTCTGCATCTACAGCGAATTTCCCGCCTTTGTCGACGACCTCTCCCGCTTCAGCCTTAGCTTCTGTACAGCTGCTGGAATCTCCATTCTGTAAAACCACTGTATCCGCCTTCTCGCTGTTGCCGCTCGCGTCCTTATCAGTACTTTGTTCCAGCTTACAAGACATCGTTGCTTTCTGTGCAGTTGTCTCTTCCTTGTACTTGCAGAAACCACTATGGAACGGGTTTGGTTGCATCTTTTCCGCTTCAGCCGCTGCAGTATAAATCTTTTGCTTCTCATTCACTAGAGCTTGCAAATCCCCACCAGCTACGCTTGCTGTCTTCAAAGCGTGTTTTACCGCACTCTCTCTGAGCTCTAGGCCTCGTCGACTGTGAACAACGGCTGCCACTATCTCGTTGACGGTCACTTCTTCTCTGTTCCACTGGGCAGTCTTCGACTCATTTTTCAGCAGGTTGTTGCTCTCTTCTTCTTCTTCCTCACCTTCCTTCCTCAGCAAACTTACATTCTCTGCTTCGTCTACGTCTGGAGCTTCTGTTCCTCTTTCTTTTGGTGCAGCCGTATTCGCCAGTACGAACTTAGCAGCCTTTTTGGCGTCTGCTTCTTCCTCATCAACAACGGCGATAGAAACTGCGGCCTCCTCACTCACTGCAGCAGCAGCAGCCCTAGGAGACGTCTGTTTAGAAAAGAAAACGGAGGGCTTTCTTGCCAGAGAAAGAAACGTGCAATCTGTAGTAGCACCTTCTGCAGTCAAGCTTTGGTGGCGCGCCACTACAGAGGCAGCACTGTCTGCTGCTTTCTCCACTCTGTCCGACTCAGCACCGAAAAAAAGTTCATCACGCAAAGCAGCTGTTTCTGCGCTGCTGTGCCGTTGCGATTGAACTTCACTGCAAAGGCGACATCTCTCGCTAGCAGCTTCAGCTTCAGCACCAGCTGGCGAGTTCGTCGCTGTATCGTCCGGCACAGCCGAACAAACTCGAAGGACAGCTGAGAGAGAAGTTTGTCGCTCGATTCTGTCCCGATCTGCTAGTGTAAAAGTCGTTGTTTCTGTCAAAAACGCGGCAGCGCCGGCATCCAAGCAGCAGCGTTCCTTTTGCTTTTTCTCCACTCTCTGGGGGCTCTTCTCAGCTTGCCGACGAAAGTCACAAGACAGGCTCTTCGTTGTTGAAGAGAAAGAGTCGGAGAAACTGCTGGATGGGGCAAGAGTTTTTTCCATTAAGTTGCAGTGTCTTTCGTCTTTTTCCAGGTGTTTCTGTGGTGCCCCCACGGCTGCTTCCGCTTCGGAGACCCCGTTTGTTTCTGTTTTTACGTTCCCCTTCGGCTCTTCTGCTGTTGAGGCTGCTGCAAGTGAGGCAGGGAGAGCGTCGACGAGGTTGTCTGCCATAAGATTATCAGTCTTTTTCTCATCGATGCATGCCTCTGAACCGGCAGCAGCAGCAGCAAATACTAGCTGCCTTTCACTTTCACTCATGTGACAAGTCCCAGCGTCGTCCTCGCATAATAAGGCTTTCGGAGACAAGGTGCGACCGCCGTTTTTTGCCTGTTGCTGCTTTTCTTGTTCGAGTTGAAAAGTCTCCGGAACTTTCTCTAGCCTCTGCTGGGAAGCACACGCTTGTTGTTTTGGCTGCTGTGGCTGTCTCGTTTGAGGTGAACTGCTTTCCTGTGGTTGCAGCGTTTCACGTGGATGGACAAGCTGCTTCTCCTGCTCCGTTGTCTGCTGCTTTTTCTGCTGTAGGTCCGCATGCAGCATCAGCAGGTGAGCACGTGGATGTTCATTCAGCTTCTGAAAGCCAACAGTCTGTTCCAGTGTGCACGCACCTGCTGCTGTCGCCTCGCTGCTTGTTGTAGAAAGTTGCTTTGTGTAGTCTGCGAGGAGGCGACATTCTGCAACATTTCGCACGCCAAATAAGACAGTAGCATTGCTCTCTCCCGCTGATGCTGCGCTTTTCTGTTTCAGCACACGGATTTCGTGGGAACTTCCGCAGCAAATATAAATCCCTGCTTCTTTTGAATGCACATAGAGAATCAGATACATAGCAGAAGTGGCGAAGGACCTGTGCGACGGCAAAAACAGACAGACTCCTTAACTAGCTGCTTCCTCCGTAGCTGCTCAACTTACTCAAAAAATTGCAAAGACTTACCAGCACCACCAACCGTCTCGCACTTGCCGTCCTGCTGCACAGTCGCATCTGATAACGCATTGTGCTTGTTTTTCAAGCCAGTCCATGCTGCTGTTGTATGTCGCACCGTTGTGGCTGCTGACGCTGCCGCTGCAGTGGCTTCTCCTTCTTCCTCCATATATATACCCTTCAAATGCTACCCGTTGATGCATGCAATGCCGGCAGCAGCTTCCCTTTGCACGCTGCTCCACAACCACAGCGAGCTCGACGTTTGCCTGAAAATTGAATGCTTGCTTTTTGTAGCCCGATTACTCCTGCACAATACAAATCACACCACCACTAACACCACCACTGACACCACCACTAACACAATGTAGGGACCTCTGCAGGCCTTCACAACAAAAACAACAGCAATAGCAGCAGTCCCAACACGACTGCTTTGAGTGCACCTGCTTATTTATGCTGCAACTGCTGCAGTTTCTGTAGCCTTGCACCTGAAAACCAACGCAGCACAAGCTTTTTATCGTGCTGCTGCAGACGTTCAGATTTCCAGCTGCAGCCGTTGCTGCAGCAGCAATAGAAATACTGCCAAAGCGCCCTTGCCGTTTTGATGCTGCTGTTTCTATAGTAGCACTCTTCCTGCTTGGGCTCGCAATCCTCTTGCTTTGCAGTGTTCTCAGTTCTATTCATGCTGGTGTTAAAGCTGCTGGTGCAAGGACAGCGAAAGCGCTACTACAGCTCAGGCTGCTAGTAAAGTTTCTAGTGCAGCTGCTGCTTCAGCAGAGGCGTGGGCAAGCGACAGAAACACAAACCAGGGAGAATGATGCAGAATCAGTGGAGCTAGAGTGATCATCGGATAAAGCAGCTGGTTGGAGAAAACAGAGGGTTTGCATAAAGAGAATACAGTTTAGAGTTGCATGTGTCTTTACGTTCAAGGGGAGAGTAGACGACACCCAGTCACAAAAAA
This sequence comes from Podarcis erhardii, assembly GCF_964252035.2. Lineage (NCBI taxonomy): Eukaryota > Metazoa > Chordata > Lepidosauria > Squamata > Lacertidae > Podarcis > Podarcis erhardii. The sequence goes on along the minus strand of NW_028292782.1, from coordinate 27,088 downwards.
AAATACAAAATTCACAGCGTCTACGGCACTTGGGCGTAAAACTCGTATGCAAATCAAGGGCGATGGTATTTGACACACAGCAGAAGAAAGATGGGACGTTTTTTAAGTAAAGTATAGCCGAATACAGTAGGTTTATAGACCCACATATTGGTACTTTTTTATACGACGTCGCAGCAAAATAGTTCCCATATAGTAAAAAGAGGAAACCAAAAGCTACAATCCTTCTCCTCGAAGGAGAAGCGTCAATGATGACGCCAGTTTGTGGTGAAGAGTAGCAGCACAGACATACAGCAGCGGAAACAGTCAAAGAGAACAGAAACTATGTACGCAATGGAACTGCTTCCTGAGGCGAAGACGCAAAGATTGTGCGTACACATATAAATATATATATGTATCGGATATGTACGTATAACCTCATGGAGAGTACAGAAGGGTACGCGCATTCAAAATTCACTACGCGTCTCACAAATTGGCTGCTGTAGCAAAATGCAGGATGACCGACAAAAAAAAAACAGATACCACTAGTCAAAGGCTTTAAAATAAAAAGAATAGACCCCACCGACTAAGCCCAGATGTAAAGAAATGCCTCGCAAATTAGGGAGATAGTTGTGAATATGTCGACTGCATGTAGTTACCATTGAGATATCAAAGCAGAAATGAAGACGAGAGGACGAGACAGTAAGTTTTGGAAGTCGAGAAGTTAGAAAATAAATATACATCCAACACAATACATCAAGGAAGAAACCCTTTACTATTGTCTGTCTCCGAATGTAGAAGAAGTATCTACAATAAACCTGTATATTCTGAGTATTTGAAGTGTTTTATTTGGCTTTTCATGAAGCAGACTAACATATCCAAGCGCAGACGTAAGAAAATATAACGTTTCAAATAACTAGTTCCGGCTATTCAAAAGTCTAGTGATATGCTGTAGTACGTGTTCGTGTTTACGTGGATAATGGATCGATTGTTCTTCGGCTGGCGGTGACACAACTATTGCAAATCATATTCGTCAAATCACTGTACCTATATATATATATATATATATATATATACATACATATGCGTCTATATATGCATGCATGTGTGATAGATATATTTTTTTTTTTTTGTTCTAAATGGTCTGCAGCAAGCGTATACATATACATACATACATAAACAACCTTACATATGTGCATATATGGTTAAGTGTGTGTGTTTATATATATATATATATATATATATATATATAACTGCAGTATTAGCTAACATTACAAGAACACGCTCAGTGATTCCTTGATAAAAATCGCAGCAGATGCTTGTGTTCTTGCGTTCCTGAGGCACCGAACGCTTGCGCACGTCTGTGATTGCCTAATAATCAAGCGAGTGCGTGGAGCTCAGAAAAAAAATAATAATGTATAGTGTACATGTGCATACACACACATGCACACTTATATGCATCTACGTGCATAGATATATGTCTGTGGTGAAGACTGATATAGTGGATGTAATTCATTTGTACATACTTCTGCCAGAAGCATATGCACGTATTTGAGGAGCTCTAAATCTAATGTAAAAACATGCACGGCAAATATTTTTCAATTGTGAAACGCGATGGGATCAAATACTATATAATTCGTGGTAGCTTGGCCTGCGTACCCGTTTGCTGTAGATCGGTGTCCTGAGAAAATCTTGAGTAGCTTTCCCTCCCAGACGTCGCAGCTGTTGACCGAGGACTGCGCTAAATAAACTTTTTACTGCGCTGTAAAGTTGTTGAATTGCAGAATCTGCTGATGGCAAGATAGAGAGCATGCTGTTAAATCATTCGCCGAGTAGATTTTGCATTTTATCTCTGTATACGTGAAAATCTTATACATGTACATACAGAGGTCCATAGCAAGAGCCCTGTGCAAGCCCCTGACGTAGTATGAGAAAAAAATTTTTTACATTCCCTTCCTTTCGACAAATGCGGAAATTCGTACAATTTTAGTAGGAAGATGTTAGGTTTCTTTCTGACAGGAAAAACCATCATTACACTAGCAGAAAAAGTATAACGTTGCTGTGAGAAACTGGCTACAGCAGCTTCCCAGAACTATAGAAGTACCCGTATGATGACTTCGAAACTGCTCAACACACTGTACAATCCAGAACTTTGTGCTGAAAAGTGTATAGACAGAAACAATGTACACATTGCACCAGTCAATAAAATCACCATTTCTCATAAGAATTATGAAGGATTGGACTTTTAATGTAAGGAAACCACACACTATGGAACATCCTCTTTCACCTCTGTCTTCTACATTGTAGGCTTCGAATCCGAGGCGAGTTTCTCCCCCGGACACATGAGCTTGAAGGGTAAAAACAGTATTGACGCTCGAACAATACTTGACTTTCATTCAACTTCTATACAACTTCCTCAGCACGTTTCCGATAAGTTACTTAAAGTGTAAATTTTGGGCGGGAAAAAAAATGTATCTGAAAAGAACAATTACGGCGCAGAATCAGCATAAATTCCACACACATAGCGAACATGTGCAGATTTGCACGTTCGAACTGAAAATCAATTTCCGTAACCTAGCGCATTGGTGCAGCAGGACTCTATTGCGTCTAAAGAGACGAATGAAGAACGTATATAAATTCACCAGAAGATGAGGATAATGACAACCTATCGGGTGAAAAAACGAAAGGTGTGGGAGGTGAGTCCTTTTAATACTCGCGTACGCACAGAGATCACGTAAGAAGATTGCTAGAAACAGTCGCTTCTGAACACGAGTTCTGCTTTGACTCCCATTGACTCTCGAGGATAAAATGGCATTCCTGAGCGTTGCTCCTTCCGTCAACGCTTCCTATAAACTGAGTTGATTCCAGATCTTTTAGACACTGCTGAGCCCCTGAGCTAGAATAAAAAAAGTTTTTGTGCACACATCACATTTAACGTGGTATCTTCATTATCGCTATGACTGCGTCTACTTAAGTGAACACATTTCGCAGCTACCCATACATGTGAAGATCTCAAATGCCTTTACATCTCTACGCCAGTTTGCTTGATTTTAGATGGACTCGTTATTTATGTCTCATGATGATTCGATTATCCCTCCGAAAACTAAACTAAAGACCAATCGAAAACACTCTGTCTAGCTTCCCCGTTGTTCTTAGCGTTGGAAACGAGCTTTGGGCGGGTGAGCGTGTTGTGCGCAAGTACAAGACACGAGTAAGATCTGTTGACGAGTGACCACGGTTCACAGAAGAAGAAAGAAAAGAAGACAGATTTTGCACAGATGCGCAACTTAATAAAAACGAGGTGGAAAAACGAGAATAAGGAGTAACAAGCGCCATTTCAGCTTAAAAACTCCCCATCTTGAAACAGAAGCTGCAAGCCAAACCCCCAGCACCCAGAAGACAGGCTGAAAAGGCAACAGCTATATACGCTACAGCAGCAGCTGCTGCTCGTCGTGTTGCAGTCGCCGCTTCTAAGGCGGTAGCAAATACATGATTACTTCTCAGCAAATATGATCGGAAAAATTCAGCTGTAAAGCTGAATTCGGTATTTTTTTTCGCTGAGTTCTTGTTACTCTAGAAATCGCTCTTATCTTGACCTGGCACGTAGCTGCCGAACGAACGCAGCTGCAGCAACGGCAGAAGCTACAACAACGGCAGAAGCCACATGAGATCCAATATAGCAGTAGCAATCGTGGGAACAACCTTAAGCATACATAATCATTTACGCCTACAAAGTCGCAGCAGGGACAGACACTGTGAAGTTGCTAGCTTACTAACCCATGTACAAATGTGTGGTGCCCTCTTGCGGCGCATCTACTTTACAAAAAGCGACTTTACGAGTTAACGTTTTTTTTCAAAGCTCTAGCACCTTGCACGGGGAACTAGACAAGCAGCTTCGACTGTCAGAAGAAAAGGACGGAGATTTGCTCTGTGTCTGCGAATGCGGATGTGTATAGTTTTGTGCTTGGAAGCTGAAAATTGTTCTTCGTTGGGAATATTGAAGCAGCACTGCGCATATATATGCTTATATGGATCTCTGTGGGTTTACACAATACTATGTGGAACCGTAAACGAAGGAAAAGGGGGGATGCACTTTTGATCATAAGCGTATCTTGTCGTATATGTTTGGTCCTAATGCATACAAAATAAAGAGACACGTTCAACGAGCGTTGGCGCCGTCTTACTCTATTTCAGCAACAGTGTATTTATAAATGCAAACGCTCAACCACATGTCGTAGATTGGTTTGAATTTCTCGAAGTTCTGCCCTTACTCTAGCCCACGTCTCGCGAGTGTCTCAGTCCCTACCCATGGATGATACTCAATGTAGAGTTTGAACATCAAGGCAAGGGTATTAGAATGTAATCGGTAGGAGACTAAACAGTTCAACGTGGTGTCCAGTTTGCTATTTTGAATTTGCGTAGACTACAAATCATCTACACTAAGGTATCGAGGCTATCAGGATTGCTCAACGCACATCGCTGACGATATCGCAGTCTAATAACGTACACATACACGTATATTTTTGAAAGGTCTATACTAGCGACAAAAAAAACATCCAAAACATTGATATATACACATATATATATATATTTATTTATTTATTTACTTACATTCATATCAAATTGCGCGTCTGGGAGCACAAAGGATTAGCTTTTCACTCAGATGATGGAAGTAACTTTTTCATTTACACCCGGAAACTTCGAAACATGTATGTTCAAAATAGATGGAAGAAGGATGCTTAACATCCTCAAATTCGTAGATTTGAGGGTAAAATTCTGACAAAATACTGCATATATATACGATCGTCAAGTGTAAGGTGCAACAGTGGCGCGGTGGAGGCAGGGGCAAGATATTTTTTTTTCCAATGCAAAACATATGTATGAGTTTAATCAACTGTAAATTTGAGTGGTACACGTATAATGATCTTTGGTGCACGCACATTCCTCAACGTTTCCTGACTCCTTTGACCATGTATATTAATAAGTAGAGCAATCAATGAATGTTATTCCAGCATACGACGCCACAGCGGATTTCTCGGCTTCAAAACAAATTCTTGCTTCGTCTACTGATGTAAGCTCCTTCACATGTATTTGTACGCAATACAATTGTTTTAACTCTTCTCGATCATGAGAATCTTATATATATTAGTTAATGTAGATATGTACAAAAGTAGTATTTTTTTTTGCCATTGATGAACGCAGTTCCTGTTAAATAGCAATTCCTTGAACAAGTATGTCTAGCGAGTAGTCCTTGCATACGATCCAATAGTCATACCGTACACAAATAAAAAATATTTATATGGATTTTTATTCATATATTAAATGTCTATTCTTACAATAAAGCTTCTACAGCCCGCCCTCGTGAGAAGATTGTAACTGTCGAGCTCAGCAGGTTGAACTCACACCTGAGGCGAAACGTGTGTGGGTAACATACGCCTAGAGATAGGTTGTGGGTGTGCTGGTAAGCTTCGACAGGCTGGAGCATTTGAAGTAGATATCACCTAGTAGCATTTGAAGGAGCACTTCGAAAAGCCTCACAGAAAACTCATAAGCATGCATACTCTGCGAAGTATAAAATTGCTGCAGGATTACCTTCACGCTCATTTGCAGAATACGGTACATGAATACTAACTTCGAAGTTCTGCAAAAGCAAGATGTACGATTTTAGAGGCAACAGTGGGAGAATCTGCGGCATACCAAAGAAAATTTCCTGCACCGCACAGTCTAGTTGATATTTCTCAAAAATGCCTCCATTCTATGAAACCTTCTAGCTTCTAATTTGCGTGCATCTGTGCAGTATATGTTAACGTGCAACATATTTACATATATATATACATACATATATGTCAGATACATATGTGTGCTACAATTAGCGAAATAGGAGGTTTTTTATTTTCGCGAGGACGGTACTGGTACCGATGTATCAAAAATGTTAGCGCACTACTACGCTGAGACCGCCGCCTGACTCAATCGTATTTTGAAGCTGATGCCGCAGTAAGGCACACTCTTCCGCGGCTGCGAGTTGCAAAGGTTATTATAGAGTTCCAATGACTTTTCATAACGTCGTGAAGTCTCTCACCGCCGACGTGAAATTTTTCGATATATATATACATATTTATATATATATATATATATGTATATATAAAATACAGCATGCATGCATACATGATACTCTTAATTTGCTGTAAACGTTTAACTTATATTGATTTGAAAATTGGTACTGAAAGTGGTCCATATTCTTACGTAGCTACAATTAGGGAAGTAATCATGGATGTACTTGCACAATACTGTATATGTATCCTCTTTGAACCTAGTATGTACCCCGTTTATACCTGTCTCTGACTCGCACCTCCGCTATTCATTAGGTAGGTCAAGTATACAACGAACGCACACATATACGAGTATATACGTCATGCATAAAAAGGCCTTATTGCTTAAAATTGTTCAAGTAAATAAGAGCGCGGGCTGCTAGCAGTAGAAGCTGTAACCATAGCCGCAGCTGAAGCAGATTGACAGGGTACTGGTGAAGTGTCAGCGAGAACCGTATACGCTTACGTTGCTTCAAACTACAAGCTTATCAAATTTAGTCGTAAACGATAGCTAGGAAAAGGGGCACAGCTGTTAATATCGTTCAAGGTGTACGAACACCATCATGAAGTCGTGGAGCTCCGGTGGACAAGTCAGTTCTAGTACTGAATTCGTAAAACCAGTTTCATGAAAGTTTTGCTTCGTATGTGTTTGATAAATTTGCGCTTTTCGTATTTCGACTATTATGAATATATATATAGCGCTCTGTGTACCCATTTCATATGAATAAACCCAAATCAAACACAGAGTTTCTTTTTTCCAATGCTCGCATGTCTTCAACCTTTCTCAGGCGAACATCTGCGGTGTCGATTACTTCTTTGCAGACACATTTCAGTGGATCAACTGATTCAAAGCTCTATATGGCCGTTCTCTGCCTACATCTCTTGAATCTTCCTCGTACACAGGATTAAATATATGCATATGTGAGTATATATGTATATTTTTGCCTCAAAAGTTATAGAAAATCAGTCATATACATATCTGCATATGCTTACGCGAGTGAAAAATCAAATATATACATATATATATATATTTTATTTTGTGTACACTTGTGTGTACATATATATTCGTTAGTGTGTGAGAAGACCCAGCATCTTTACTTTGCTCAGATCAGCAGCAGCAAGTGCAACATGTTCCGTACACTTCGCGCAAGCAATCTCGCTCGGCATTACAAGGCTTAAAAGAGTGTGCTTGTGTATAAGTTTGCGCCAGTAACTTGTGTGAATATCAGTTTTTTACACTTATACTTATTAGCATAGCAGTTATGAAAAGGAAGTACTACTTTACGTACTGCTGTGGAAGAGACTTCCGCTTGTTATAGTATAAGCTTTTTGTTGTGCATGTTTGTACAGACATATATATAAACCAGTATACATATACAAATGTATAAATATATATACATAGATAAATATATATAATACAGGTATACACATACCTTAAGCAGATGAGGAACACATGCATGCGCATACTTACACACATACACAAATCCTGATACAAAGTACATGTTTCATATACATGACTCTATCCGTAGATGCGGAAAACATGTCAAAAACAAGTTTTGTCAAACACTGTCAAAGAATCAGGTTGAAAAGGTGAATAGCACGCCGCCAACGAGAAATTTACAGCAGCAAAACGCAACAGGAAGAGAGAAAAAACACCAACAACTGCGGCGATTTGTCGTACAAGTAGTGTATATATATATGTATATATATATATGTATATATATATATATATATATATATATATATATATATATATATATGTATATGTAGTAGGTATGAGTAGACTGGAGAGCAGCAGCAAGCCAGCTGCGTGAAAAGTATATTGCAGTGAGAGTAGCGTAGAAACATTTGCAAGAGCAGGAGATGTTATACTAGTTGTTTTACTAGCAGTATCAATGATAGTATAAGTAGTGGAATCGTAGCAGCAGGCGTAGTAGAGAAGGAAGCGAAGTACAGAACTTTGTTGTATGAAAAATGAATAAACTACTTTTCTGCTGACATTCAGAAGTTTTCTTTTGAAAGGATTTTTTGATACAGATTGTGCAAACAGAACCTGCAACATTAAGGAAAAGTACGCAGGTGCTGCATTATTCAGCACTGATTACGTTTAGTTTGAAGATTTTTCTACACATATCTGTACAGAGGTGAGCGAACTCGTTTCTATCTATGAGTGTGTGTGTGCTTTTATATATGCATATATTTACATAAATATATATATATATATATTTATTTAGTAGATTCGAAACGATAAGAAAAACGACAGCAAAACTCTTTTCCTTGACAATAGCAGAAAACAGAAGAAGTTTCACGCAGAGAGGCTGCTGCTGCTGCTCAAGCGCAACAGAGAAAGAGCAATAATCGGATAATGAAGACTGCTTTACAGATATGACGACGAAAAAACCCTGTAAGCAACAATGCTCGTCCAATTCAACACGTTTTGGCCCTGCTTATATATTTAGTCATCTAGTGCATCAATGCCTTCCTGCATAACGACAAAATCACATCAGCACAGACACTCAGCAGATACTAAGAATTTCAATGAATTAATCTGGGAGCCGCTTGCTTTGAAAAAGAAAAAGTACAAAATTGACAAGATTGCTGATAGTAGGCCGCAAGAGAATATACACATAGAGATATTATGCGTCTAACCATTGATATATAATATTTAAATTTGCAACATCTTCATTATTATACACGAATACGTATATATAGATACTTCTATGCATACGTATATATATGTATATATAATAAATTTTCTCTTATAAATCACGTCAGGCAGGTACATATATATATATATATATATATATATATATATATATATATATATAAGTACCAGACAACTTTGACTACCAGCTTACACATAATTACCAAGACGTACAGTTTAGTTACATACGTGGATAAATATACTACTTCTATGTAGACAAATCCGAGAATCGAATATCGCAGATAATAAACACCATATAGAAGCAAATGCTGAGAGAGAAAAAAAAGTCGAAAATGTATTTATGAAGCAGTGCTTTCAAAAGACGTAGTGTACATTCGTCACATGCGCACCATCTACTAAGTCTCAAGATATATATACATATTTATATATATATATAAAATTTCGTATACACACACAGTCCGACACCTTCTCTTATGCAACTTACAATAAAAAGGTGATTTCACTCTAGAATCTCACAGTGATACATGACCGTTTACAAATATACAGAACACGCATGCACATTATTCAGGTTGAGCATTTACGTATACATATAGAGTTGTATTCATGAACAGAGAAGAGATTGATGTACATTTCTACGAGTATTATACAGACGCGAAAGAGTGCAAAAAAGTGTGTTGACTGAAGACGAACAGTACACCAGGAAGAGAAAGAAAACTTCGATGATGGGTGGCCCTCGCCCTTGCATACGTAGGAGGGTGTCCGTACACACACTCCGGGTGTACATACACCTCAGAAACGACAAGAGTGAAATCTCACCTCAGATGAACAGCCGCTGAAGAGAAGTCGCAGCAGCATGATAAAGAGCAATAACCGCGGAGACAGAAAGCAGCATGAAGAACAGCAAATGAAGCGTCGAAGATGCATAAATGAAGAGAGGAGATGAAGCAGACAGATCCACAGCCAGCGCAGAAAACCGCAAAACGAAGAGAAAAAGCGAAGCCACTTACATCGTCAGGATCGTCTCCGTATAGAAACAAATCTTCACGGATCATATGCAGATTACTGGTGTCCTTTTTAGCGTGGTTGAGGCTGATGATGTTACTGCTCATTTCAGCTCCCCCACCATCATCACGTTTTTCGACTGCGCTTTCGTCTCGGTTCGCTGCTACTGGCCCTTCACCAGCACTGTCACCATTACTTTGTCCATTAGGTTTTCCATCTTTTGTAAAGCAAATGAAGTAACAAAGCAACAGGAGACGCAACAGTATGCAACATAGCAACAACAACAAGAGTCGCAGCAATAGCAAATTCGAGTAAGAAGCAGCAGCAGCAGCGCAGCAGCAGCAGAGCATGCAAACCGCGCTAAAACGGTTAGTAGAAAGCAGCAAAATCAACAACCACAGCAGAACACCGAAACACACAAACGCAAGAGCAGTGTAAACGAAGCAGAGCCAAAAAAGAGCCATGTTGTGAAAAGACAGTCACCAGAAAATGGAAGCAGAAACAGCAGAGACATCACGCAAACACAGCAGACATGCACACCAGATTTTCAGCCTCAGCAAGTCCCACTGGAGACCAAAAATGAAAACCACCAAGTTCGTTTAGACAAACACGTCACATCCAGACACTTCTGCTGGACAGCCTTATCCACGCTAAACATGCACATATACACATATATGTTATATATATGCTTGTGATGAGAAAAGGAATCATCTGTGACTGTGGTGATCACAGCTGTTCGCACCTTTTCTCTGCTAAGACGAAGAATCAGGACAAACACACCTCGACTGCATATATATATATATATACGCGGACACTTTCTACTGTCTTTCAACGTCATTAGTACCTTTTTCTGCGTCCCTGAGAGCGGCGGCGCTTCGATTGGCTTCTTCAAGGATTTTCTGATTTTCCTCCATCACAGCGTTTCTTTCCTCTTCGTCTTCCTCGTAGTCCGCTTCTGCAGCAGCTCCTTCATCATCGACAAACAAAGAAGGATCATACTGAAACAAGTCTCTACCTGAAAGAACATGCAAGCCTCTAGTTCCGCTTTTCTTCGCTTCAGCTGCCCTCTGCTGCTCAACTGCATCTCTCCGTTTCTTCTCTTTCAGCGCTTTCCATTCCGTGAAAGTTTCCAAAGTAACGGGAGTTCCTCCAGCGCTGGGCAAAGCCGCTCTCTAAGCAGAAATAGGAAGTATGCTGACTCATGTATTAAAATGTATTTATTCAGTTCTCCAAGAAAAGAGCTACGAAAAAATGTGTTCAAAAAAATCTATTTTTCTCTATCTATGGGGGTGCAGTTCGCAGAAGAGCTGGTTACAAATGCAGCTGGAGGCATGTGTGGATAGTCTGAAACTCAGAAACGATATTTCACTAGCTTCGCTTCATAAGCTGTTTGAAATTCAAGCATGTAGTAGGCGCAATTCCTCATTAATGCTGCCTAGATATCCCCGGCGTAACTCGACCCGTGCAAACTTGAAGAAAAATATATGAAAATATATATATATATATATAGATATATATAGATATAGATATATACGTGAATGCATAATGGTACACGCCCTACGAAAACTATAAATGTTGATGGCGTTTATATCTCTTGCACTCTTCGGAGAACTTCAGCGTCTACGTTAATGTCTGCATATATGTATATATATATATATATATATATATTCAAAGAGACATTTGTATGTTAATTGTGTTTTATGAGGAGACGAATATGGAGCCTTCAACGATATTGTCTGAATGAAGAGGAAAACAGAAAAATGTATATGTGCACACTGTGATTACATATACTAAATATACATAGAGTTGTAGAGTTGCACACTAAATAAAAAGTTTTTTTTGCAACTTATCCTAGAGTACATGCACCTTGTCGATACAGATTAAGTAGATAGACTAAATACAAAGGTTAAGAAAGAATCACTCTGCAGATTAAACCTATGTAAGTATATCAATGTAAATATATATATTAATATATATATATATAGATGTCTACTGGTAAATATGTACCACAGGGGTACACGCACATATATACCACATATGCGTCCCACGCGAATAAATATTTCCACGCCGAATACGTTTTCCCTATATTAAGAACGAGATATATATGTATATATGTAAAGTATATATGCACAGTAAAATTTTCAACGTTTGCTAGATGGTGAAGATTTTATTTTAGCACGGACATACAGCTGCATACAAATATTCATATCTATTCATCTCTTACATGCGCACATGTTTACGCCGTTGTCTCCACAAAAGTAATATATTCATAGAAGTACAAACATATCTATACAGTAGACATATGCTTGCTGCTTTACGAGGAAATATACTAGCTTCATAAACAAAACGCCACTACTACACAGTGTTTGGCTAGCATGAGACATGCATATATATATATATGTGATTAGATGAATACATAATGGGATACTGTATGCATTTTACCGGTAAGATTACGTAGATCTGTAAATCAACGAAACTAACCTCTCTTTCGACAATGACTTCAATTGGTTCGTCATTTTCAGAAGATTCTTGTGGCAAGTCGCGCTTTAGCACGTAACCTGCTCATCAAAATATAAGAAATTCTACTGAGACACGTTATACAATTATTCAAATAAACAGGCACCTTATATATATATATATATATATATATATATATATTAGCTAACAGGATGATACGAGAAGACTAGACATACACACCGGTCCTCAAGTAGAAGCACGCTGACTTTCAATTCCGAATATGAGCAAGTATATATTCATATGCAAGTTTTCACGACATCCATGGCATTAAAGTACTAGATAATTACGTGTATAGTTGCTGCGCACGCATACATATGAACACATATATACAAAAATTTAAATAAGCTACATATATATATATATATATATATATATATATATATATATATATATATGTCTTATCCGTCAAGGAGTATCCTGCTCGGTCAGACAGATGTTTATATGGATGCAGTTTGCTCAACAAGTAAAGATACAGAGATATTTCCATCTATAAAATTTTGCGCCTACATATTCTTTTGCGCTCGTCTCTATCTATGAATAAATATGTGATATAGACAAAAATATAAGGGCACAAGTGCATGCGGGAGTGTATAGATTTGTAATTTCAGAAGTTGTGGTTTCAGGACATAAATACATTCCTATGAATTACTGACTCTCTACTGAAAGACGAAAGAAAAACACATCCATGATAGTTGTTTGTCTGAAGCTAGATACGCACACGCATATTACTTTGTATATATATAGGCAATACAATCTAGTAAAACGAAGAAATTGTGTATACAGCCTATAAGCACGTATTTTTCATACAACGCAGAGAGACACAACTTTAGTTGGTAGTATTGCTTGCACAAATAACGCGATTTTTGCTATTAAGAGGCGAGAATGGCTTTTAGCGTATGGACAAAGAAATGTTAGGCATCTTTTAGTGAGAAACAACAAGAAAGTATACCGCAGCAAGAATCGGCGAGTTTCGAAGTGATTGTAAAAACTTGCCAGGAGGTAAACAATGACGATATTTGCATGCATCGCCTCCACCAGGACAGGACCAAAACCACCCGTATTGGCGTTTTTCAACAGCTTCAAGGAAATGCCTGCAAATGATAGCGGTTGCATTTTGTTCGTTTTCCTTCGTATGCTTTGAGCGAATGACTTGTTCAAGCTGCTCCTGATCCCAGTCTTCCATAGTATCGCTCTCTGAAATTACACACACAACACAAGTCATATGCATGATAAAATATATATATATATATATACATATGTTTATATATACGATTCTGCTTCGCAAAGGTGGTTACCCATTAGATAGCATATGGCACATAAATAAACCGTAAATGTGTAGGGATTTGTACGTGGTTCTGCGTCACCAAACTGACTACACATTTCTGTCTGCTACTGTGTAGGCGTATACATCATCACAGGCAAACGAAGAGTAAGAGATCCAACTTGAGTAAAACCACCATACTTGAAAATGAGGACACTGGAGTTTCTTAGTGAAATGTATGTGTAGATATAGCTAGAATTTGAGTTTCAGAATCCTTAGTTCAGACACATGTGTACGCATGTTGGTGATTCTGCAACAGCATTGGAGACAGAACTGAAGACACCCGTATATTTGCTACGACGTAAAAAAAAGTTCTATTCATATAAAGGCGAAATAGACACACACACACACACACATACACACATATAATCACATAATTGAGCTACAGTGGAAATCGAGGTTGCTTATTTCAGATGTAGACACAAGATGTATATGCATGCGGACACGCACAGGTAGATAAAATCAATTGTGTGCAAGTTCGTAACAAAGGATGAGATACCTAGAACTCTGTTGTCTTTAAGGAGCGTTGGTTGAAGATCCCACAAAGAGATACATACATACACACGAGTGAATTCACACACAGAAAGTGATGTATGCATCAAACTTTAGAAGACGATACTGAAAAATTCACTGAGATACACAGAGGTATCTAAAAACGGATAAGCCCACATATATACGGTATACAACATACATACAGAGCTCTAGATAAGTTTGTAAAATCGACATATGGGGGACTCTTGTACTAGATTATACACACAAGGACGCATCTTAAACTGCTGATATCAATACATTTCTACTATAATGGCTGCTGCTAGTAGTAGAAAATTGATTTCACTGGTAACTGGTTATTACTTAAAGCATGATTCCGATTGTTTGTTTGGTGCTGTTTCTGCAGCTACTGTTGCTGCTGTCTCGTCAAGGCCACTACTGTTCAAACGTGTTTATCCAGAGGCATCAAACTAAACTTACTCAAAATACAAAGAAAGGCACTTTTCTAGGAGATTTAACAAACGGCATC
>NW_028292782.1:0-10000 GCF_964252035.2 Podarcis erhardii | reverse complement strand
ATTGAAGGCAAGCGTCGCAGAGAAAGTGGAAAAAATGAAGGAGAAAAAAGTCAAGAACGGAGAGAATGCGTTTAAAACTTGTGCGGACTCTTCAGTGTTCTACAGAAAGAGGAAAGAAGAAGTGAAAAGAGCGCACACTGAATGGATTTCGAGAAAACAACAAACCAGCGACTTCATAGAAAGACTTCGATGACAACGCAAGCACTCACAAACCAGGTAGACACATGCATGCAGTGGTCAAACAACAAATCTCCACGTGGGGATTCGCACCAGCAGCACGTGCTGCATGCACTAGTCCTTTTTTCAAAGAAAAACAAACAAAGTCAGCCACGTCTCCACTTCTCTAAAGTTGCATAGACACAAGAAAAAACAGCTAGCAGACCACTACTCAATACAAAAAAGGAGCAGCAGTGGCGACATCGCTCATTGTTAAGTCAACAGCAGTGTCAGTTTTAGCAAATCAAACAGCAAAGCAGGCACTGAAGTAGGAGAATTACAGCAGAAACAGCAACAATGCAGTTTCGGTGTAACGACGGTCCAAAACTCACAAACTCAGTCCAGTCACCATCAGCATGCCACAGCAAAAGAAGCAGCAACAACAGCAGAGGCATTGCAGCAGCAACAGCCCCATGTGCTTCTTTCAAAAAAAAGACAAAAAAAGTCGTCATTTTTCACAAAAATTAGCAGCACTGTGAACAGCAGCTGAGAAAGTTTGGCAGGTAAAGTCGTTCAGGGGGGGTCAGCAAAAAAATCCTGAGTCAAAAGTAGTAGTAGTAGTAGTAATAGTAGTAGTTTTAGTAGTAGTAGTAGTAGTAGTAATAGCAGTAGTAGTAGTAGGAGCAGTCTTTTTCACTGATGCGCAGAACAGCAGCATCAAAGGCAGGAAACTTTCCAAGGCAGCACAGCATGCAAAAGAAATAATAATAATCAGCAACAGTCTCAAACAGCAACAGCAGCACATATAAATATATATATATATATATATATATATATATATATATATATGCATGTATGTGCATACTTGGAGGAAGGCTGGCAGAGGTAGACCACAGTTACCGTAGAAACTCAGAAAACGATGTATATCGAAGTGTTGCAGGAGCACTCGAAGACTGAATGTATGAGTAGAAACAATGAGGCAGTTTTCATACGTATACATGTAATATATATATGGGTCGGCGCATTGACGTGGGATGTGTGAATTCAATATTAATTCAAGAGCGACATGAGCGCAGAGAACGACATGAAAAACTCAATATTTTGACGCAGAAAACAGACTGTTGTGTGTGTGCAGCTTAAATACACACGAAAGAGCGAAATGTGCTCATCCATCAACAACACCAGCGGGACTACACTTATTTGAGAGTACTAAACGACAGGAGGCGTACTTCTGCACATTTTTGCTTTTATTTTTGTTCTTCAAACCAAACGTTTTATCTTCAACAATTTTCTGCTTCTCCTTCTCCGCCGCTTTCTGCATGCCCTTCTCGGCCTTCGGGTCCTTTTTTTTCGGCGGCATCTTCGTTTTCACCAGACCAAATACCGCAACAATTGATCCACACGTACATATATATATATAAATAAAAAATACATATATATATATATATATGTAAATCTGTAGGTATATGTACGTCTACACACTTATATGTCTGTGTAGACCTGAAAGTATATTCCCCTCTTTATTTGAAGAGAAAAGACTTTGTAAAATCCTGTCTCCAATCCTTCTCACAAAATGATAGAAGATCCCTGCTGCAAAATACCGAGTCCACCACAAAGAGTACGAATACAGATACATATATATATATATACATATATATATATATATATAATGAAGAGCGTTTTCGCAAATTAGTGAGCACGAAATATGTCTATGCAGAAGCATACAGACGTCCTCATACACTCATGCTATTTATGCAACTACAGTCGAAATATAAAAAACTGTCTGCAGACGTATAGCTTCTCCAAAGACTGATATCTTCTCGTTGAGCAGAGGAAGCAACAACGGACAGAGCAGCGAGAGCCTCGACGACGCAAAAAACTCCGCTATCTGCTCACAAGTTATATATATATATATATTTATATATATATAATAAATATACATACATATATATGTATAAAAACATATGTGAACGGCAGTGTATGAAGGCGAGAAAAAGAGCTGGTACCGAAACGTTGCGGTTGCTGCTGTGGTTGTTTCAGAGCAGTCACAGTAGCCGGAAAGAATGAGACAGAAAAGCTATAAAGCTTTTAATATCAAATAAAAGCTAGTTAACCGCAGTAGCTGCAGGCAGTTAACATGCATGTCGAAGTCGCTCTGCCTAGTTTAGCGTAGCAAGAAAAAAAGTCTTGCGAGCTTGGGAAAAAGGGTTCAAGGAAAAATAGAGATAAAGTGTCTTGCGAGTTGTAGAAAATTGTAGAGCAGATCGAAGCCACTAACAAAACAGCTTGACATCATTTCACTGTGTCGACTTGACAGCGCAGTCATACAACCGCCACCCCGTGCCCCGAAAGAAATTTCTAGTGGAAGGTCTTAAAGGAAGAAACACCTTCCTCAACTTCTCTCTTTTTAGCTATCTTTGTATAGTTTCCCGCTGCGATTGAAGTCGCCCGCCATACCGAGCAGCCAGACAAGCAGCAGGAGCGATACAAACGGCTGCAGCAGCAACAGCAGCTGGGAGAATGATAGCAAGCTAGTAAATTATAGAATTGCATGCGTGAGCACTAGTAGCCGTACTTTAGATACGATTTCGTCTTGACAGCAAGCTAACCGTGTTCTGTTCTTCGGCATTCTCGCTGCTCCTTCTCATGATGTCTTCTCGCACATTGCGCTAAATCTTTTCTGCTTTGCGATTTCTACTTGTTTGCTGAATTCACTGTTCGCTACTATGCTAATCCTCTCAAAAGGAGCATTTGACACCTTTGTGCTGCCGATGTTGAGGAAGAGCAGAGCAGCAGCACACTTGGAGAGATGTATTGATGGCATTTCTGTTCATTCTATAAATATGTTTACGTTCTATTATGATTGAATAACGTTTTTTTCGTCTTGTACGGCCTTTACCAAATTTTCTTCAACTTCGATCGCCCGCAGTGGCTGTATATCCCAGTCTAAGTTTCTTCACACATTTCACAATATCGCATTGTCAGACGGTGTATACCCTGAGATCTAATTCTGAATATCCTGATTTTGTTTCAATAGAGGTCATGCACACTTGCACCCCCATATATATATATATATATATCTTATATATATATACGTATTTATGAAATTTCTGGCCGCTGTATTTCACCTTTAAAAAAAGTGTATACATATCGTCTTTGTGCATGTTGGTGTGGAGGCCCAGTCCTTCCTACTTGACTCGGAAAGTCGCAGCGGCTTATCATCTTCAAAGGTGTTTCATCTAATGTGCGTTCCGTTCAATGCAGCATCACAAAACACCTTCTTCTGAAAACATAGCAAATACATATATATATATATATATATATATATATATATATTTTATTTTTTTTTATACGTGTCTGTCTCGATTGTATAAGTAAGACAAACATACATACTTGGCACTATAGTGGATCATTCAAGGTAGCAATGCATATGCGTATACAAAGTTCTATATACATTTCACAAGTACGGCTTTGAATACTTATGCATGCGCACTATTCTATATACATATATATATATGTATATGGTACACATGTTGTATAAATGGAGGGGTTTTTCTGGTGTGGTTTCAACAGTGGGATAGATTCTGGTCATATGTATAAAATGATCAATTCTTCTTTCGATAAATGCATTAGATGACTCCAGCAAGTAGTCTGCCATTGACCATACCAAGGCTTGCTGTTGCCAGTCCGCATATTCACGCCACCACTGGGCAGCCTTATTCCCGTTTTTGATATACTGCAAAGATGTAAGACTCGCTAATCCTCGTTTCAAGACGGGTCGATTGAGAGCCAGTAACACACGCTTCAAAAGTACTAAAAGCTGTGCTGCCTCCATCCTCTAATCGCAATATTCACACGATATCTTAGCTGCTGCTGGAGCTGTTTTCTAGATGCTGCTGCGGCACCTGCCGCTCTTTGATACTGCACTTGCATTCACTGCATTTGTGTTTTGATGCTGCATGCAGCAGTAGCGGCGCTTCCTACCCATACTCACAAAGTTTTATCTGCTTATTCCAGATATTTCACCACTCAGCAGTCGTGTCATCAGTAACATGATACACATACATATATAAATATATATATATATATATGTTTTTGGTAGAACCTTAGTTTTGCTTTTTGGAACAGGTTTGAACTCTAAGTGCACAGGAATGTAAACTCTCTGCGAGGTTGAACGACGTTTCGCAGAAACTCTTCGTGCTACTGTGAAAAAAAGTTTGTTACTTTATTTTTCACTGTTCTTCTTTCTTTCGCACAGATAAACATAGAAACTAGAGATATGGGAGTATTTCTGTACACTATTCTCACTGTCTGTAGTAGTTGAGTTCACAGCAAGAGTGGTGCAGCACACCTGCTGCCTGGTAAGGAAACGACCTTTGCGGGTCTTAAATATGTATGACTGCGAACAGAATGAATGGCAACACGCACATTGCACTGCAGCTGCTGCATGCAAGAAGCCGCTTGTATTTGAGCAGGCACAATCGCTGCGCGACAGCAGTTGCTGCTACTGCGACTGTGAAGTCTTTGTCTCTCTACCAAACCCTTTTATGTGGTCGTTGCATGCAGTCTGTCGGACAATTCAAATGCTGTTTTTGCTGCTACTGCTCTCTCAATCGCTGTCGCTTCTTGGTGGAGTCAAACACTCAAATGCGTTCAAGGCAGTCTCACTACAAAAACTTCATCACACCCACAACACCAGCAGAAAGGCTAGCAGCCAAACACAAGGCGAAAATAGCAATAATAGCACACTACAATGAAGTAGGAATACAGTCTGATAGAGCAGCTGCACAGTTAAGTCGAGCAGCACAAGTTGTTAAAACGGAATCTGCAGAAGTCGAGAAAACAGCACAAGTCGAAAAAAAAGCTGTAAAAGTTCAGAAATCAGTGGCAGAAGTTGAAAGAGCAGTAGTGGCAAAACGGGCAAGGGCAACCAGTGGTGTAAAACGATGGAGTAGCGGGGCACTTGCAGGTTCAGTTAGTCGAGCAGTAGCAGCGTTAAAGTGGAAGACCACTTGGGGGGCAAAAGAGGAGGCAACGAGAGAAGCAGGGATAACGAGTATAAGACTTATAGCAACCTTAGCGACTATGAAAACAGACGTAGAGAGAGCCCCAATGAAGAGAAAGTCGACTGAAGCAGCAGGAGAACGAGACACTAGCCGTTGTTGGCAGCACTGCGACACCACTTCGAGATGTTTTCTCAAGAGAGGCGACAGCTGTCAAAACAGCTGCTTTAAGCAGAGTCGTCACTGCTGCTGCAGCAGCGGCAGCAGCGATTGCATGCTTTTTCGGTTTAGAAACAAGTTGTTTGAAAGCACTGGCCACTGCAGTCGTTTTTTACTAGGAGAAAACAGAGACAGAAGCAACAACAACAGTGAATTGACTACTGAGAAAAACTCCTTTTGCGGGGAGACTGAGGCAAGTCGGCACAAGTATATGAGCACTTCACTTACTAAACCCACAACGCAGTTTCCATCGCTATTGCACCACCGGTGGTGTCGTTGTAGGTTCATGTCCACTGACAGGCAGAGTCGTAGAAGTAAGACACCCTTTTCTAGTGTAGATAGCTCAATTTGTTCTGACTGCGCTACAGCCACGCTTCTTCAACAGCATCAGAGTTCCCCAAAAACACAATTAGTAAAGAAGGGAGCAGTGACTGTAGCAGATGCAGCACAGACAAAAAAAGCAGCAAAAGACGATGAACATATTGAAGGAGCAGAAGCAGTCACTGCTGGAGCTGAGGGAAGCCTTGATCGAGCAGAAGCCAGTGAAATAGGGGGAAAACGACTAGAAGCAGCAGGGCAGAAAGAGCAAACGAGTGCAGCAGTAGTAGAAGCAGTAGCAGAAGCAGAGAACTGTGAACGAAGGTATTTGGCAGTTGGGAAATCAGCACCGGTGTCCTCAGCAGCACTGATTGCAGACGCCTTTAATTTAGAGAGAGGCTTTTCTACAGCAGGCAGAGAGAATGAACCACGCAAATCAACATCAATTACAATCAAAAGGACCAGTGCAGTGCTACAGAAGGAGGCACTTGATTATTACGCTGTCAGTGCTGCTGCTGAAGTCTCAACAACGTGTCTAGCAGCAGCAGTGGTAGCAGGAAGAAGACGAGAAGATGACGTTTTTTCAACAAAGCAAGATATCCATAGTTCGTGCATGCAGACACGTCCTCCGAAAGTCCAGTTGCAGTGCCAAACCCGCTTTTTTTCCTCTCCCTCAGAAAAGCAGCAGAGCCAGCGAAGGACGCAGCAGCAGAAAAAGCAGCGAGAAAGCTCGTCTTCAAAGCTACAGCAAAAGCGCCACGACGACGTAGAGTGTGCTGCAGTCAGTAGTTTGAGGCCTGTTTCCGAAGTCAAAGCAGCAGCAGAGTCGACAAGTGATGAGACGCTGGAGCAGCAACAGCTGCAGCCGCAGCCGCAGCAGACGTTGCATGCGCAGTGGCTGCACCAGCATTTGAAGCAGCAACAGAAAGATCTTGAGGAAAGGGATAAAACAACGCCTGCCTTGGTTGAAGCCCTTGCTCGTTTCAAACAAGTCGTGAAAGAAAGAACAGACAAGGAACGTGCAAAGGCGTGGAGTGTGTATGAGGGTTGGCCCCCCCGCTCACGCATACGCTTAGGCGACGATCGCTCACAGGTGTCTTTAAAATAGCTGAAACAGCACAAAATCTTCATAAATCAGCAGCAAGACACGCTAACAGCTGCACCAAAACCCACTACAACACGAACAAAAGCAGCGTCCAAAGAACATGCGCGGAATTTTGCAAGGACTGATACTCACACATATATGAGCAGATGACAAATCTATATATATATATATATATAATATATATATATATATATATATATATATATATATACACTCAGATTTCTCGTAGGAACATATAATAATAAATCGTATTACTGCTGAAGCAACATCAGATAAATCACTGATGAGAAAAAGTTTGAAACCTTCCGTCTGTTCTGTTTTAGTCATTCAAAGCTTCCTGGACGAATGCGACCGTTGACTGCTCAACTCTATATCTAGTACGTGACGTTCTCTGCAAAAGTTCAAGTCGGGGAATGTCACACTTTTAGAGCTACAGGCTATTATTCCTGCGTGTGCTTATATTTACGTGTACACACGTATAGTACCATATACTATATATATACTGTTCACAAGTGCAGTAAGCGCATATAAGTATATACATATCTTGTATATGTATACACTAGTTGTTTACGCACACACTGATTTTCCTTTGCAATATTTAGTCCCAGTAGAACGTTTTGCAACCAAAAAAGTGAGTTCTGATTCGTGAATCAGCATTCTTTCTCTTACTTTTCTTCTCTACATATACATATATATATATATATTGATGTATAGATGTGGAAATGTAGTTGTCTTTATGTGGGTACGCATTCATTTGAAATGATATTCTTCTGCTTTTCAAACAGCAGAACATGCACGCATAATCCAAAGCAAGACTATCACTCTACATGGGATTATTCCTCGCCGAACTTAGCCTCGGTTTTGTATCTAAAGCTTCTGAGCTTGATAGTGTATACAGAATCTAATCCTCTCACTGCCTGCTTGTGCAGTTCAAAAATTTCTCGTCCGAATAAAAAGCAAGATATGAGGCAAATTTTTTACTGATGACTTGCAGCAGTTCTTGAGTCTGTGGCACATGGGGAGAGACGATACAGCTGCTCAATTTGTATGTAAAGAATAGTACTCATCGAAAGCCAAGTGGAAAATAAAATTAACGCATAAAGTGACTACTAGACTCAATAATAAGGAAAAGAAAACAAAATTCTGCTGATGCGGCTGATCCTACTATTCCAGTCTTCAGCTGAAAACGTTCAATCTTCTGCACTTTCTACAGTTGCTGGTGCAAGGCTCTCTTATCAAAACTGCTTCGTTGAATAACAAAATATATATATATATATATATATATATATATATATATAAATGAATGCAAATGATGTCATTTTATGTTTATGTACATCTGTACGTTTATATATGATATTACCTGGTGGAGGTGTGCGAAGCCAGAATACCCCTTGTCTTGTTGTAAACCTTTGCCGTGAGTTTAGGTAATCGTAGCATATGTGCTGCTGTTGCGGTAGGAGAGAAGAAGACTCATATGAAATACGAATTTAGAGAGCAACCTGACTGCTATGTTGCTGGTTTTTTTTTCAATTGTTGGCCAGTCTTCAGCTTTTTTTTTTCTGCTTGTGGTGCTGTGTATATCCGCTGGTGCGATTTCGTATTTATCTTCACAATGGAAGCGTCTCTTAGTGGTGCGTCTACTGCTGATTCTCTCCTGTTGTTTTCCTTGCCAGTTTCTATCTGCTGCTTCGGCATTGTACATGCTCCTGACGCAGCAGCTGCTGCCACTTTTTGGAAGCAGAAGGCTTTGGCTTACTTGGGGTGTTTCGTCGATGCTACTTTTGTTCAATTTTTTGCTTCCTCCTTACTGTATCGAAAGTTGCACTCCTTCGAGCTCGCTGCTGCGGCTTCTACTGTGTGATGATTGGACCTACGGTGTTGGTGCAGAAAAGACGTTCTATCCTTTTCAGTGTTTGCAGTAAGTGCTGTCGCATGTGCTTGAAGATGAAGTGTATGTTGTGTGAATTCTGCTGTCAATTCTACTTAATTTTGCTGCGTTCTGCTGTGTTTTGCTATTTCAATTCGTGTGCTGGAACTAAGTCTTGTGTGCCTACTTCATCACTGCTGCAGCTGAGACTGAAAAGTTTGATGGTGTCGTGGCAGCTGGCCTGCTTGTGGTGCTGCTTTTTCAATGCCTGAAATATGCTGTGCTGTTCCTGTTGTCGCAATCTTTGTTTAGGTACTGCTGCTGTATCTATTGTGCCATTGCGCAGCTGTTGCATTTCTTGCGGTATTGGGCTGCTGCATTTGTTGAGCTATTGATCTTTCTGCATGTGCTAGTCTACGGCTGCTGCGTTAATCTGGCTTTTTGTTGCTGTCATAATTGCTGCGTTTTGACGCTTGACAGTTTGGGCCTTTAAAACGACAACTGTTCGTGTTCAATCGTCGCGATTTGAGCGGCCGAAGAAGAGAAGCAACTCTCGCAATTTGCTGCGGCAACAAACCTGTTCTGTTACTGAATGAAAAAGAATTCGAAGCCCTAGTCGACAAACTGCCTTGGATAAAACGTGAACTTTCTGAATTCAAGAAATTATTGTAAAATTGCAAATTACTTCTGTGGTAGTGTGACTGCTCTTTTTCTGTCAGAATTTTTTGTTCAAGGGAACCAGATGTAATATAGGTGTGACACGGGAATAGCAACAGTCTGCTTAGGTTTTACTTGTCCATACAATTCTGTAATAAATCTCTCCAGATACTGAAGCGAGATCAAGGTGACATCAAGCAGTGCTACAGCCTTGCTTTTCCAAACTCAAAGCACTTGACTGCTACTCATCTTCCGCTTGATGCACGTTTTTTCTAAAAATCACATTATATTCAGTTGTTTCTGCATCCTCTTGTGGGTGTCTCAATGCAATCTTTGGAGATGTACATAAGCCTTCAGTGGAATGAGGTGGGCATCCTGCGAAAACCTACGAGATGCGGGCTCTACCCTTCTAGAAGGAACTCTTCTTGAAGACTCAAATAGGTGGCGATTCGGGTTCATGTGCGCAACGGCGTTTTTTTGCCCCATTATCAGAATGAAACGTATACATGCGTATACAAGTATGTACGTACAAATGATCTGATTCTTGCTGAGAGAAAGAACTTGTGCAGTGATGATAAATACCATTTTTTCTCCTTCGCGAACCTCTATCAATATAGATATATGTTCGTGACATATCTAGGGTATGCATTTGAATACTTCAAACTATCTGAAAAC
>NW_028292783.1:0-68951 GCF_964252035.2 Podarcis erhardii | reverse complement strand
CATATATGTTTATATCCATTCGTACGTTTCTGCTGTAATCTCTTCTGCTGCATGGCCCGCGCTAAAGGCTTCTCCAATTTTTTTGTTGTCCGTTGAAAATCCTTTTTCCATAAAGTGCAAGAGATGGATGGTGGGCTGCTTTTCTTGCCTTTTTTTTATTTCATCTTTGCTGCTGCTGCTATTCAAAGTGAGCGCAAGCCTGTCAGGTGCCACTAAACTCCTAAAAAATTCATTCCTTCACACCCACTCATTCTTAATGCACAGCTCTGCATATATGTTATATATTTACATCTATTTATATTCTCCGAAAGAATAAAAGTTTACATATATACAATTATGTATGCACAACAACAAATACGTGTATGTATATATACAAATATATATATATATATATATATATATATGCAAATGTGGGAGACGCAGAATAGTGGTGGTCTTTCGTTGCACATGGTAGCCCTCTCCCGTAGCTGCAGCTAAGCACATGCATATATATATATATATATATATATATATATATATATATATATATATGTATAAACAGAGAAAAGATAGATAAAGGAATGAGTAGTGCTTTTATGTGTTTATTTAAATAGTATGTGTTAATTTGGAAAGCTTACCTTTTTTGTGGGATTTCTGCTGATGCTTGTGCAGGGCGTGGTGTGGCTGCTGCTGAACTGCGCTGTCGTGGTGTGTTGTATTTGGACTTATTTCAAAGGCCGCAAAAATCGCGACTTTTTGCACAGTTCTCTTTGAGAGGCTCGAAGAATTTTTCTTTTCCCATTAATGAGAAATGGGAAGTTGGGGGTCCTCTATGGCTGGCTTCAGTAGAAGACTTTGCTCCTGTTTTTGGCGACAACAGTGCAAAGACATGTTTGCGTCAACTTCCCTGCAGCGCGCTAGTCTGCAGTTTCCCCACTCGCGTCGATATGCGAGAAAATACCAAATCTGCGCGTAAACTTTTTATAATTTACTCATATACACTTGCTTATGAGTCATCATTTACTTTATTTTCACGAACATCCACCATAGATGCATGTAAATACGTGCGCATACATACATACAAGCTTGCACCCAAGTATACATACATACATACATACAGGCCTACATACATACATACATACATGTGTACATACACACATACATGAGCATACATGAATCAATATATATATATACATATGTGTTACTAAAACGTCCACAAAGAGCTGTTTGTCTAGTTGATAGGGTGTGGAATTGAAAGCCACAAGGCTATTTGCAGAGGGGAAATTGGTCTGAAGTGCGTTTCAGCTGGAAGCAGAGACTGTGATGCATAAATATGCGGTACTACTACATCATTCTATCTCTCTCAGATCTGTATGTCTTCCACTGTATTTACTAATAGATTAACCTATGAAATGCAGAAACTCTGTCTGTTTGAACGTCTACGTTTTTTCAAGCTCGTCTTCTATACTTTCCCCACCCGTTATTATTACGCGCGAAGCATTCACATATATATGTACATATAGGATATTCTTGCATCTCTCTCATACATATATATATATATATATATATTTATACAAGTTCCTATTTTGTCTTGAAAGCATGCAGATGTCATTGCGCAGACTCTTCTTTCACTTCTTCAGATTTTAACGAAAAACCTTGCGTTTTCCCACTTGTAAAATACATACATATATGTATATATATATATATATTTGAGGCTCCAGTCTTTCTCTCAAGACTGGAGCTGAGCTTGAGAAATTTTACTGCAGCAGACTTGCTGCTGATGCTCAAATAGATTTCGTGTCAAATGCGCATACCATGTACGTATGCCTGTACCAATTTCATAATTCGGTCGTCCATTCACTCTCAAAAATAGATATACACTAAATGGTGGATATTCTCAATCTCAGTTAATTTTCTATGTACACATGAATATGCGTGAAGATGTTGCTTACTGCTCTGTGTGTGTCTGTGCCGCTACATACATATATATATATATAGATGTGTATAGTACGCCTGTGTGATCAGTGTACACACACACATGTTGTTTCAGGTGCGTGAGGTGATTCTCCCTACTGCTTAAATGCTGCGTACAAGTATTCAGTGTGTCTGCTTCATTTTTTGACGTGTCTGGTTGCGAATTTGTACTCTCGTTGTATGCAACAAATGTTTCCTGGGCTTGTGAAGATATTTTGCGGACGGTTTGCACCGAATCCTGCTGTGTGCATACAGCTCATATTTTGCGTGCGTGAATACACACACACACATATGTGGAAACTGCGAGCTGTTTTGTGTGGCTACAGCGGT
This sequence comes from Podarcis erhardii, assembly GCF_964252035.2. Classification (NCBI taxonomy): domain Eukaryota; kingdom Metazoa; phylum Chordata; class Lepidosauria; order Squamata; family Lacertidae; genus Podarcis; species Podarcis erhardii. The sequence goes on along the minus strand of NW_028292783.1, from coordinate 66,668 downwards.
GGACGTGAACTATTTGCTAGAAGCGACGAAGCTGCCGCTTGGTCAAGTGCGGAGTTTGCTGCATGAATTTGGGCATGCATTGCATTCTCTGCTCTCAGAAACTGAACTGCAGCACCTCTCAGGCACTAGAGGGTCTGTCGATTTCGCAGAGTTTCCCTCGCTTTTATTTGAGAACTTCACTGCGCCTCTTTTTCACTCTCCTGTGGTTGACGCCTGCATGCACGAGAAGCAAAAGCAGCCAAAGTGGGCCTCTTTTGCTCATTTGCAAGCAGCGCAGACACTACTGCATGCGCTCTGTGATCAAGCCTTCTACACCTACACGCCTTCTTCAGTCGGTGCTGCTGCGGGCCGGTTTCCCAGTAATTCTCTTTTTTGTGTAAAAAATGGACCAATCTCTTCTTTTATAAGCAGCGACAACAGCCAATCAATGCAGAACGAGCTGCAGGCGCTGCATGCATGGATTGGCAGCCAGTACAGACAGCAAAGCTGCTGGCTTGCAGAGGCTTTACAGGGGGTCACTGCAGTTCCCCTTTGTGATCTTATAGGAAAGCCTCAAATTGCCAAGTTCGAACACCTGGTACATTATGGTGGCACCTACTTTTCTTATCTTCTTTGCAGGTAAGAACCCACATGTAGTCATCGCGACAGACAGCTCTCTGCTGGCTTGCACTTTCATCATATACAATTCTATGTGTTTTCTCCCTACTCCTCTCAAGCATTCATTTTTCGTTGAAACGCAGCTTGGTGGTGGTTGCTTATACGTGTTCACACACGTCTAGATACGTCTCTGCATGTAGAGGTATTTTTGATGTATGTATCAGTTGAGTGGATCACTTTCCTTTTTCCAGAAAAGCGCTGATATTCGGTTGCTCTGCACAGCAGCTCCTCAAGCCCCTTGTGGGGAATACATCTGTTCGTCTGTGTGCATGCATGTACGTATCTTCAAAGCTATGGAGGATAGTTTTGTGTAGACCCTCTTAGGTTATAGGATTGTGTATATGCTCAACAAATTAGGGTTGAAGATGATACACCATATGCCAGCCTTGTTTTTCTCACCGCACAAGACCTCGACGAGGCTGTGCAACACAGAGACAGAGATATTGCAATTCTTACAAGGTGTTATTTGGTAGGAAAGAATAGGTTTTTATAATAAATTCAGGTATTCTTCGTAATATTCAGGAACGCTGATGAATTTGCATAAGAACGTCTACCGCCCTGCCACTCCCCGTAGGCTACCTTGTTTCACAAATGCAGCCCCTGAGTGAGCTTGTGGTCCTAGACAGGTAAACAATATATATCTGATTTTTGCGTACATTTCTGCGTATGTGTTCCGCCTAAATATGAAATAACCTATATATATATATATTATATGCGTAAACATGTTATGTGCTCATATATATCTTTGTATATGTATCCATATACATTTTGTATATGTATGTTGCAGTTGAGCAAGCTTGCAAGTGATTGCGTCGACAAACAGTACAGTATGGGACGATTTCTTGAATAGTTCAATTCCTGTGGCCGGCCTGCTGCTGCTTCGACCTATGGCTGCAGCAACTTGAACGTACTATCATTGTCTGCTTTTGAAGCCTTTTTGACTGCGTAGTATAGCATTCTATCCCTATAGAGAAACATAGTGGATTTTTAAACAAGCTACGCTGTTGCTCAGCTGCAACACCGTAGTTTACCTCTGCTGCAGTGCAGGTATTGACCTGCTGTTAACGCTAATCTTTTTCTCTCTTTGAACGATTTAAAGTGTATATATATATACATATATATATATATATATATATATATATGTCTTGCCGACTATACTTGTGGTAAAGCCGTACAAATTTCTCTATGACAATATTAACATGTCTCAGAAGGCACGCATATATCTGCAAATGTACTTCGTAATTGTGCTGCATTTGTCATTGGGATTCAAGGGCAATGGCAAGTTACGTGTGGAAGAAGGCATTTGCTGCTGATCCTTTTGCTGCCACGAGTGGACGGCAGCTCCATGCCGTACTATCTAAGGGCTCTGTTGATTGCTCGATATCCCCAATAGTGCAGCTAGCAGGTAGCAGCAGCAAAACTGAGAAGCAGCTGTTGCTACAGCAACCATATTGTCTGCCGTTGGAGCCCTTCCTTGAAGAACTAGAACGCGATACTTCTATGCCCGCTTCATTGCTCACTTTCTAAAGCAAGTTATATATGGGCAATGTGCTAGGCTTCCCTCTATACTGTCATAATATATATATATATATATATATATATATACGCATGTATGTATTCACATTCGGGCAACTATGATGATCTATATCCTCCTTTTGCAGTTGCTGACACAGCCGACAAGCACAGCATAATATATGTGTACAATGTATATAATATATATATATATATATATATATATATATATATATATATATACATATATGTTAGATTAATTTCTACGCACAATCGTGTATCAGCGTATATCTATATATATTATACTTATACTTCTTTTATATGAATCACATCAGTCGTTTGTATAGAAAAGGTGTACATGCTGTGGTTCTTAATTTGTCATTTTCATGTACTGGCGTACCCGTCGCCTATGCAAACCGTAATGCAGGGTAATGCTCAGCTTGATCAACCTGAAGTGTATAAAAGCAATTTATGAATACATTATATATTTATATATATATATATATCCTCTCTGGACTTCATATTATCTTACGCGTATATGTCCTGAATCTACTTTTCAGTGACGTATACGTAGCTATAAGAAAACATGGCGCCTGTTTCCTTTCTCATATTGTATCCGTGTCAGGTTACATGAATATGGTTTGTGTGACGGTTCTTCTGCGCCGTTTCCGCTTTATATATATATATATATATGTATACATCATATATATATGTGGACTGAACTGTGCACCACTTTTCCAAGAACTTTTCATGTGAAGATCATATGCGTCGGTATAAATCAGATCATCTGCTTCATGTATGAGAAGGGCGTCGTAATAACGACAGTAGCGTCGTATGAGAGGTAAAGTTTAGTTGCAATAGGTAGAGATCCCGTTAGTATCACATGGGAATATATATATAAGCGTGCTACTGAATTTTAAGATTTGTGGTTTCAACCTGCAAGACTCACGAAAACACGTGCACGGGACAAAGATGATAAGAATGTTTAGACTTGACGCCAGCAAAAAGATATCTGAAACGTTTACGCTTACATACAAAGATATGTATATATATATATATACCAGAATGACACGAATGCATTTTAGTTCCGCTTAAGTTCCGCTGGTACGCACACCGTCAGGAGAATGTGAAACTACACTAGTATACGCTGGCAATGGCACACTCATTGTGTACCTTCATAAGTTTAGAAATACATTCGGAACAAACAACCGTCCCCAAAGATATAATTGTAAAGTATTACTCAAGAAAATAAACACCGGTAGGCGGACATTAATTCACAGGTCGAAAACGAGGGGAGTCAGTCTTACAATGCAAGCGAGAAAGATACGAACCAGACGAGAAGTCTATTATATATACGCACGCTATCGAATGCAGGTTTCCACAAAGAAGCGAATGATGATATGCTTGTCAAATGCTCTAAAACTTCAGGAGTTTTTGTAATTCCATGGAAGTCTTGGGTGAGGCAGTGCTATACATCAGTTTTCATATTAGTAAATGTTTTGGCTATGCATGTATGAATATAGATATATATATATATCGTGCTAAATGGTGAAATAGTGACGTTGCAGAAGACTATAATACACTGTTTTGGAAGACCTCTTTGATAGCGCGAGCATTCTAACATTGCTGCGTTGACAATCCACATAGGTGGCTGTTTGATGTAGGTAGGTGTACCTGCGCATACGCTTGCTTACACTACAATTTACAATGTCAACCACAGTATGCATACGACGCTGCAGTCCTTGCCGGGAGTAAATACAGCTCTCTTTATGCTCATTTTCCTGTAAGAAAATATACGGGCTCATGAAAAATTCGTTACCCTTACCTGCTTCATATTAGTGCCCCGAAAAATCTGTGCCGAATGCTGCATTCATACATGTTAAGGTTCATATATGCAAAAACAAGTAGAAGATTCTAGATGTAGTCGTATGAAAAACTTTAGGTAAACAGCTTCTTCAAAATGCCACCCCCATTCAAAAAGGCTATACCTACGTATATGAATTCGGACATGAGACGTCCGATAGGCACGAATCAATGAATGCTATTTGCAGATATGCAAACGTACACTATCAACAGGTATACAAAATCTTTATTTCCACAACAAACATATTATCCACCAAAAATTGTATCCACGCCCGAAACTTCCGCTTTCACATATGCTGCCTGTCTTTTGAACGAAGTTCGATCATATGATTGTGATTGTCCGCCTGCATGAACTAGCCTCTTATGACTGATTTCACACAGGTATATATATATATATATATATATATATTCATAGTTATCACTCTTGATTTGAGCTGATCATAACACCCTATTCAAAAGGGAGAGGCAATGCAGCAATTTTTCTGTAAAAATAATATTCATATTATTATTGATTTTCCTCTGCTTTATCGACAAACTGTGTTCGCTTACATCAGCCTGGCTTTTCATAAAGCATGTTACTGCTCTTTATTACTGCCATCCCTCTAAAAATCGTATTTATATAGTTCTTATCAACAGCTTCTCCCCCGGCTTCTTCCTTTTGATTTGTCTATACCTCCACCATATCAAATGCGACTTACATATCTCGATCTTTCGTTCCTCGTACTTCATCTGCGCATCTTCGAAATTCTGGATAAATTTTTTCGTACTTGTCGCACAATTTTTGGTACTGGTTGAAAAGCCTGATGTAGTGCTGAGATATGTACTTCTGATATTAGACTTCTGCTCCCCGAGGCAATCTTACATGCTGTTTTCCGCAAGGCTTGCCCCTCAAGAGCTTAAAAATGCGTAAATAATCAGATGACAAGGCGCGAAGTATGTAGTCTGCGCGTATCATGCGCTAGTTTAAATTCTGGACTAGAGTAATTCCTACAATGACGAAATGACTGAAGAAGGATGTCGCTACATATGAATGCTTCAAGTTTTACTGAGGCTTGACTGTACATTAGAGGCGTCGCCCAGCGCCTTGTTTCATGGTCATCAGTCGCTCGAGACGTTTGCTTACACGCAGAAAATGCTGTCTCGGTATAGAGCGCCTTCTTGGTTGGCGTTAGTCAGCTGAGAGAATTCTTTACACAGGTGAAGCTGTCGGAATTTACAAAAAGTGAAATGTTACAATTCATAGCGCATTCTTGTATCAAAATCAATCAGGATCCTCAAAGCAGAGTATATACCGCCTCCGCGTATGTTAGGAGATCGAAGTTGGAACGGAGGTGGTAATTATTTGTGTTGTACCTTGTTCATGCTAGTAGCCTTCACGCGTATGCTAGGAGATCGAAGTTGGAACGGAGGTGGTGATTATGTGTGGTGTAACTTGTTCATGCTAATAGACATTACGCGTATTCTAGGAGATCGAAGTTGGAACGGAGGAGGTAATTATGTGTGGTGTACCTTATTCATGCTAGTAGCCTTTACGCGTGAAATCTGTATAATACTGAACTCAGAATGTGAAGACACCACAGTGTGTAAGTAGTATCATTTTACTCCTTCCACAAAAACGTGTTGTGTAGTCTGCTGCTGAATTTTCCAACAAGAAGCTATCCCAAATTAAATGCACAATTGTGAAACGCGCTGAAAAAAAAACCACAGAATATCAACTCTGACTTAGCAGCACGCAAGAGAGAGGTTTGGTCTACACCCTTGAGCAAGTTGCTCGAAAGTCTATATGCACATATATGTATGAAATCAGAAAAGTTTTTTCATTAGTGCATCGAATTGGACACAATACTGCTACCCTTTTTCCGAGTACCCCGATGAAATCAGCTCTATACAGAGTTACTTTTCCTCCCCCGTATGTATAAAGTAAAAAACTTGTCTAGTGATTGATACTCAGTTGACCATCAGCGTCTAGCGAAGCTACATCATATGAAGTGTGAACATTTAATTAAAAACAGTTGTGTGCTTGTATAAATATAGAGCTGTTCGTGAGCGAGTGCACGGAATCAGCATGGAAGAATTTGATGTGGCAGTCAAATTCTCATTTTGTTGGCAAGGCTACAACGCCTGCACACAAACAGTAATTCATGTAGGTGGTATGGACGTGGTAAAAAAGCATTTTCCACGTAGACGCGTCTCATATAGTACGGATAGCTATAATGCGACGCGAAAAGCAGTGTTCGATTATGCGTAGATTTTGTGACCGTTTTCCTCATGAAAGAAGTGTGATTTAAACGTCCCGCTCTTTCGAAAGATTTTTGTGTAAATGCTTGTGCAAGTAGATTACTGGATAAGCAGACCTATTCTCTCAGCCTTATGATCTCGAATCTGTGGGGCTGAACACACGATACGTGAACGCGATGTAGCTGCGCTTTTTACAGCCTATTCGTTTCCTCTGCTTAGGCTTGATATGGAGGAATTGCACACGCATTCAACGGTTGGATTGGACTCTAGTCCTCCACCTTCACCGGTCGTTGAAAGCAGATGCACTATATCCGACGGTATAGACGGAGTTCTGCCTGTAAACTGGATTACAGGGACTGTATTTTTCTTTTTCTTCTTGGCACTTGTTGGGATTTGGTTCAAGCATTCACGGGCAGGGATTCCTGAAGAGATAAGCGACGTCCTACCCGACAAAGTAGATTGAATTCTGGAGCATCCTTAGCAGAGGAAGCCCTTCATGGTAAACTGTCTTGTTCGCAGACGGTTATCATAAGTTTATGCTGAGTGAAGAACTGTTCATGAGTGTAACCTGGCTGAATGGAAGAGCTGCAAAGAATGAGCACTATTTTGCGCATATCGCTGTGTAGCCTACACTCGAATACAGCGAACAGATTTGTGTGTCTTCTGTAAATTCCAAAGAGAAGCCACACAATATGCACACTGTTTCGTCCAAACCGCATCGTCGAATATACTCTGCCAGATCGAGCAGATTCCGCTGAATATGTGGGACACTTATAGTTTGGCGGAAAAATGGAATGCTTGATGAAGCGCTCAAGGTTTATCGTGAAGCTGGCAACTTATTGAGGGCCCGAAAGTATAAATTATATCGCCCTTATCGGCGCGTAAAATACATGTTTACCATGCTTTTTTGTACGTCCAAATTTGGCAGACAGGTTTTTGCTTCTCGCTCATTAACGATTTTCTGTTGCGACAAGTGATTGTGGATGAATCATGCAAGCGGTTATCGTAAAACTTCCGTAAAGGGCGCACTATTCGAGTCAGCATCGCGTGGAATTGGTGTCGCCGTTTCGTATCGAACTCGTACCAAATTGATATACAGGTATTCTCGCCATGAACGTACTTCCCCGATTTCGGCGAATTCAAACACACTATGCTTTGCTGTTCAATAAGTTCTCGGATTTGGCAAAGCCCCAAATATCTGAGATTCACACTGGATAGGAAGAATTCGTTTCGCTTCGGATATCTAGCATCAAGCGAATAGGCTGTGTCTCATAAATTGTTGAAAACTCGAGCGCTTTTGGCAAATGATGCGTTTCAGACATTCGAGTCACTATCCAGATTCGAATCGGCAACGCCATATGATGCACGAATCTGATGTTAGCAGCTTCTGTTCAGTTCTTTAAGGCGGTATGCGTATCGAATTGTCAAACTTTTCATGTGCTGCTCAAGGCAAAAGGGAACGAAGTAAAGGAAGAAAACTGTCCGCAAACGCAATGTGCATCACTCTTCGAAATGCATTCGACTATCTCTTTTCTTACATTGTCGGTTGTATAGAATTCTTTAGTCCGAAATTTGCATCCGACAAAAGGTACAAGGTTTTCCGTCAGCACAACTGAGTGAAATTATTGTCGTCGTGATGCGGTACGCTTGAATTTATAAATAGCGCTCATTGACACTTATTAGATTGCACACAGAATATGCGTTTTTCCCGGGTCTTCTTCTTGTGTGGCACACTTATACACTTACAAGATGTACAGAAGGGCATAGGGGTATACAAGTATCATACAGTTTCTACTCTAGACGAGCCTTGACACTCATGTCAAGCTTTTATTCACGCTTGTATTCAATTTTGTAGCCACGCAGTCTCGAGCATTATTGCTTTTGCATCAGCATAGGGTCTTCGCTAGACAGAATCATTTAACTGATAAGCAGATTATTGCACCGTGACCAACACCTCTTCAAAAAAGGAACAAAACCTGCGAATGCCTGAAATTGCTTCAAGAAGCTGAGTTAACATTAGTGTGGGAGTGTTGTGCGGCTCCGAGTCACAAGGGGCCTGCATACACGAGTTGGAGATGAGTCTTTCCTCTTATAGAAGTATACTCACCGTTGAGAAGCCTATTATGCAAACTTTCGGGTTCGCTGGGAGGTTTGTGTTTTTTTATGTTCAGAAGCCTCGCAGCATCAAAAAGTTGCTGGAAAAAAAGTTGAATTATAATTCTGGGTGTCTTTCGAGTGTAATATTGGACACAAACTTTTTCGAGTTGTTGAATGGAAATGCCAAAATCATTATCTCCTACTAGCTTCGCATCGGGTTTTATAATACTTTCGCTAATTTGCCTGAACTGCACACGGGTGTAAGTAAATGCGTCAAACTTGTAAATTAGATTTACTGCAGGATTGCTCAGCGAAGCTTCACGGGAAGCCGAAGTTTTTTTGGAGGTGCTTTCAGCAAATCGCTAAGGCACAGCAGCTTTTTTTACTTTAATTTACTTAAAAAGCAGAATGTAGATTCTCACAGGCACTATCTGCTGCAAAAAAGACATAGATCCGGCAATTGTAGGAGGAGGCGTTACGTTTCCGTATTGCTTCTCCACCCTCAACACCTAAAAGTTTCTCAAGCAAATTTCACCACAATAGCCGCTACACCAGTAAACGTACCTGCTCGCGAATTTCTTGTTTAAGATCCGACAGGATGCTGCGAAGCTCTTCCTTCGAGATTTTCATGTGTTTGTTTGGCATCAACTTCACAGCTATTTTAGGCGCCGAGGGGACTACACCACGCCCTTCTGGCACTCCAAGCAAACCTGCAATTCCTCCTCCCACTCCGGCAAGAACACCTTGAAGAGCAGAGCCGCTGCTAGCACCTGTCTGCAAACCCGTTGTCACACCTTGCATGATGCCACCAAGAAGAGGTCCAATGAATTTTGATCTCTCTGCCTCTCTTTCTGCGTGCACGGCAAGCAAGTGAAAATGTATAAAACCGAGCGTGCACAGTATTTCTGCAAGACCGTGCTTTTTCATCACGGAAAAATGTGCACACACAAGACTCCAGTTACAGATTTTTGTACTTTACGTAGTGCTAATCATTTTCAAGGTTTTTCTAATTTTATCATGGAGGCCGAGATCACATGAGTATTCAGTCTCCGGCGTGAAAATCATGTCCTTATTCTGTTATAGTACACGAAAGAGTGCAAAAATGAAGTTTCTTTATTTTCACCTTCACCGAATCGTGTGCGCGTAAAGTATGTACACCCGAAGGTTGCGTGCTTAAACTGGGGTTACAAACGCGCCAATCTGCGGCAGTGTAATTAGTTGTCTCCATAAAAATCTACCACATAGTCTTTTTACGCTCTCATATTTGGGTACAATATAATATGTTGCTGCGATTTGAGCAAGGGTGCGGCGATGACTCTTTGATATCGAGTTTGAGCGCTATTCAGCCTCTATGATTCACACAGTTTGCTACAACCCAGAATAGACTGGATCGGAAGGCATATGGTTTTTTTCAGGCGCAGTCGATAACCCACAATCGTAACGTGAGGCAAATAAAAGTGAAAATTTGCAAAAGCAAAAGAAAATACCGTGATAGGCGCAATTTGTCTGGTCAGCAACGCCTACAATTTGTGGACGAACATGCTGTGAACTATTGCAGTGGCAAAAATGAGTACGTGCCATTAAACACATAAGTTGAATCACAAAGGTCAAGGTTCTTTACCGCTTTATTAGATAGCGATACCAACCCTTCTGCTTTACTGCGAGGACGAGCAAGCTTCAATACTGTCGTCAGGGAGACAAAAAGAGTCTGATAAGAAACGACTAAAGCTTCCATACGTCCGTACATGACAAAATAATCAAGCAATTATGGTGTGAATGTGGTTCTACAAACTTTCTATTAATTAATCACATACAATCTCAAAGAAAATATTTCCGTATACTACCGGGAAACTCCTAGCTACCATACTGTTAGAATGTAGAAAGCGAATACAACCAAAAACTCATCTTCTTTAAAAAGAATGTAGAAAGTGCAGTAAATGATCGACAAATATTGGTGAAGGCTTTCAACAATACAAACTTTTCATCGGGTTCGCCATGCATGCCGACCCTCGATGTCAATTGACATGCTCAGATATACCATGCTTGCTACATGTGCGTTCATGATAGATAGCTTTCATCCGACGCTTCGCGAGAAGTAACGCCCTCATTCCACTTCAATTTGACTACCGTAATAGGTAACAATAGCATAAGTAAGATGGATTTGTGGGATCACAAATAGAGCAAATAGTTACTGATGCCCGGGAACAAAGCCTTTGATGCAGCTGATACTATACGCGCGTGGTGCCAGTGGTGTTCATACGCATCGGTACTAGCGAGAAATTACGTAGGTTCAAAACACCAACTTGAGATCAGTTTTTAGGCTTTATGTCACGCTCCGCTGACTCGTTAGTTGAGTGCATCGTTCCACATTTTGGAATATATGGGTGGTCAGTAGTAGAAGCAAAATGCACTACACAGATATTGCGGCTTTTTGTCCGAGCTAATTGGTTCAATGTGCCGGGAATGCTGTTTGACTATATACCATTGCTTGCCTGCTAATTGTTTCCATGTACTTCATCCACAGGTAGATCTTTACCGGCCGAAGAATATACGTGGAACGTACTGAATTGTCGGCTGCGTATTATGCTGCAACTATGACACCCGTACCATTTTCGGCCGACATCACGTCCGCCGTTACATCTGAGGACAGTGTAGAGAGAGTTCAATCGTCTAGCAAACAAAAAGTTGAAGCTGTTATTCATGTTGATTTGTCTGTGACTACAAATGTAGAGCTGCTGTCTCGTCTAGCCCCGCTGATGCAGCAGTTGAAGCTGGAAGAAATTTCGAAAGGTGATGCTAGTAACAATTCCCACGACGCCTCATCTCCTGGCTCTCCAGCATCTCCCTACCCTGAGATCAATTTGAGACTCACATACCACATTTTTAACATGCAGGCGGAACCGAGTAGCGCACGCCACTGTCTCACAGGTGAAATGGGCCAGTTTTGCGCGTTTCCTCCTGCGGATGAAGAGTCACTAGGGGGTAGCGTCGTAGTTGAAGAATCTTTATTACAGCTCTGTCTGGCGGATTATTTAAAAAACAACTCACATGCTCGATTGCTTACTGACGCCGGAGAAGGCGAAGCACGACCTCAAATTTTCCCTGAAGTTGTGTTCTGGAGATATCTTCAAGAATGGTGCAGGCACTGTAGTCACATAGAAGCTCCAAGTGCACAAGCCACCGGCAACGGAGATGCAAAAGCAGAAGAGAGGGGAACTGGAAACTCAAAGAATAATACGATACAGAGTGGCATAGTTGCGGAGTTGCAATTCCAACGCGTCTGTAGCCAAAGGCAGCTAGCGAGTCTGCATGTGTCGCTTTCAAATATCGCGGAAGCATGTGGAGACCTTGCTGGACCATTGTTACAACAGCAGATCGAATCGGTTTTTCCAGTCGTACCAACTCTTGTGATAAATGGACAAATGTATGATGTCTAATAGCTGCAACTGCATAATCTTACAGTAGAGAATTGGTTCACACAGATAATTACGTCTCATAATACGTTCAATCTGACGAAATTATACACACATACACAAAAACGCGCTTGATCTTACTTCCATAAATATAGAAAATAACCCAATTTTTTTCAATCGAAGAAATTACAGATGTAGCGTCACTATCCCCTACTTGTCGTGATAAGCTTTGACAGATTGTACGATGAACACGTATGGAAAGGAGGAGCGTTATATTGGCCACCCAAGCTTATCAACGTGCCAGGTTCCAACGCCGACTATGCACATATGCCTACAATACTTAGCTCCACATCCAGTTCGGCTGATGACATGCGTGTACGTTCTCTTCTAGTGATATGCCGTTTTTGTGTAATGCTTTGTCGCAGCGCTCGCGGCGAGATCACAGCTGAATCCACAATCAAGTCTCTGTGTGAATTTGCAAGACAACAATACAGGGCGGTATCGGATGAAGCTTTTTTAGGACCCCCACTATGTGATTCTACCAAAATTAAGTAGGTGATAGTGGTGAACGAATTCACATGGTGAACTTCTGGGACGAGTCCATGGTTCTTTTGAGATCAATTTACGACTTACTGTACCACTGATTCAGTACTCTTTTCTACATACGTTGTAAAACTATTAATTCTGCCCTCGACGCTAACAGAATGGTGAAGTGCAAGATCTGGATCTATATGATTATGCTGTTCATAGTTCGAGCCCGTCATTGATCTTCGATGAAACAGACTCCGCGAGTGAAAATGGATCTTTTGCTGTTGCGGAGCACTTGTTAAAGACTTTCGGACAGACCGAGGAGGGGCGTGAGGGGCAATATCGGGTGAAGAATGAGCTAGCTGTGGAGATTCTCCGTCGTCAAAAGAATAAAAAACCTTTCGGCGGCAGCATGCTACCGAAATCAACTCTTCCCTCCGGTGAGGCTGCCTCGGTAGAAATAGGAGAGCGAAGAAGTGCACATGAATATAACTACATGGGTCTCGCGCCGCCCCCCGGTGATGTCGATGGTATCAGCTCACCGAGTGAAGAAGCGACTTCAGGTGAATCTGGTGCTAGCAGTAAGAGTAATATTAACTCTCAAGCTGGCTTGGACAATGATCTATTGCTATTTCCAAAGACTAGCTGGTATGGGTTCTCATTTGGGTTCTGGGTAACACTAATTATTCTGTTTCTTATTGTTGTCTTCGTAAGCGTCTTTAAAATAAAAAAGAAACGAAGACTTCTACAGCGAAGAGGAGACGTTGCGGCTGAGCATGAAGAATGACCAAGATTTCGTCCTATAATACGTTGTCGATCAAAACAGATGAGATTAACTCTGTGATTACACAAGCTTAACTATCAATATTTCCGTATTCAGGCTTAGTGGGGGTGAACGCGGTAAAAGGGAAAGTCACGTTTATGTAGTCACTATGTCGGTCAAGCTCATCATTTCAACAAGCGCATCTCGTGTCTCTGCATCTTCTCTCTCGATGCGGACATCTTACCAGTTCACGGTATATACGCCAACCGTAAGATCAACTAACGCTTATGCGCATGCAGCGCATGACTCACTGAGCAAATGGACTCCCTTTCTTTCTAGACAGCATTTTAAAAGCATTCCTCGCGCGCTACCGCGTTCTTGGAATTTGCGCATACTTGTCAATTACTTAGATGCAGACCGTTCAAAGGTCAACATTGCAGCGCCAGAAAAATTTATGCGGCATCTTGAAACCGAATCACACTGATTTTTATAACCAAAAGGATTTTTTGTGAAAGACGTGGTTGTGGATTTTCATACTTAGTTGAAGAGGCTCACAAAAACTGTGTGCACTTACTTATACATCAGTGGCATACAAGCATAACCAGCTAACGCAAAATTGAGACTATATGGATAATAGATTATACACAGAAAGTGCATTATTTACAGCGTTATTCTAAAAACCTCGCTCATGTCAACTTGCTGCACAATATTCAAGAAATGAATCTGTTTGGGCGCTAGGGTCAGGATCACTGCGCGGGCATCGCACAAAGGGAAGCTCACCGCACCGTTGATGTTGAATTTTTTCGAGTTCAGCACTTGATAGCAACAACCTGTTCAGATACTGATTTGTTAGACGTAGCAGTGCGTCCATGGTTAACACCAGTATAAGCCACACTCTACACACGAGAAGCAGTGCATCCACGGCAGATCCGCGTATCCAATACACTCGGACTTCGTTGCACGCCTTGGTTGCACCGCAGAACAGATCAACTACCTACTCTTCTACTACCACAGTGAATACATAAGCACACACATTACAACGAAAGTATTAGATCTCGGATACAAGCAGACGACGATAAAATCGGAGACGTACATCTCAACAAAGTTGACACTTTTAAAAGTATGCTAGAAATGAGTCACTAGGGACGGTTCATCGCGTTTTTAGTCAGGCATGTATATAGAGTCCCAAAACTGCAAGCCTGCTGCAGCCACACTCCGCATAACCCTCAGGCGTCTCTAGTGAAAGTGGCTGACCCTCAGCTGTTGCCGCGTTACTCACGCTATCTGCACAGTGTGTAGCACACCCCAACAACCACCATGGCGGTGTAGACCAGATCTCTCCATCGTTCGAGAATAAACTTGTATCATTATTTTATTTTGGATAAAAACTTGCATTCATCAACTTGTTTCTTATGCAAACTTTTTTCATTGAAGTCAGGTTCTTCTATGTTGTGACAGTGCGCCAACGCGAATACGCCCTACGTTGCTAGCCGAACTCAGCTGGTTTTAAATGCTCCGTCATCGCAATATACGTGGGCGTAGCTTACCGAATGAGGAGTGAGCACTCGTAGGTGTGTTCACACGAGAAAGGAATTTCTTGACTGATGCTGACTATTACCGTCTAAACCGTAATTGCTATAAATTTGATCAGAAACATTTTCATGTAAGTTTCCAGTCAAAATCTGTTCTTTTCCTGTGTAGCTGACTAACCTGTAAGTATTGTTCGACGGTCCCATGTTAAGGACGTGCTGATGTTCAAGCGGCTCGTACTGTCAAGTTGCGTCCACGAACCCTCCCCCATGATGCAGCAAGGTATGATACGATGCGGAGGCTTCTCTTGCACACGTGAGTAACAAAAGGGTTGTGCATGCACTTCCCCTTGTGATGTGAGCACTTTCAAGTCACTTATGGGTTATGGGTGCGCCTGATTTCATTGTCGATTCTTAGCTGAAAGGATAAATTATTGTCATTTTTTGCAGACATACTTGTGACAAGTACTTTTGAACGACGGGACACGGTTTGCTCTTTGTATTCTGCGGTCTAACGTATGATATTATCTTTCGTTTTTTCTCACTGGAGCCTCTACATACCATCGTTCCATCCCTATCGATTTTGTGGTGGGCCGCGCGGAAAGCGCCGCACCATTGTGAATCGTTGATGCGAGTTTGCAGCTATGATTTTTTCTGAACTTGTCGCCCAAACCTGGTGTAGGGATCGGTAAAAAAGACCAAATGGCATTTGGATTTTCTCTCGACTATTTTTCCTAGTTTTTGGCGCCGCCAAAACATCTTCTGTCAATTTTACGGTGGCCCGCCCGGGATCCTTGTCAATACTGAGTCGTGAATCATGATTCAAGCGCTGCGCATTTGGCAACTTGCATCTTGGTAGCACAAAGTTATTTTTGAATGTAATTTACTTGCAAACTAGATCCTTTGGCATGTTCCCTCGAATTCGTGGATGTGATCAGATGTTCTCGCCTTCCTGTGCGCGCTGCACGTAGCAAGCTGCAGACACGTATGTCAGCACAGGATGCGTGAGATTCGAGCTATGAGCTTTAAGCTTATTTTTCGTTTATCATATAAGCTAATTTGCCTGTGCTCACTGCAAAGCACGCCTTAATCGCCTTCCAGGGACTTGTGTGTACTGGTGGTGACTTTTTCTCTGTGCTGCACCATGTTTCCTTATTCGTATCATACTTCTCTGCATCGAGCTCCTACGTAAATTAGTCAAGATTCCGTACCATATTTGTCAGGTTTAGAGTAGATCTGTCGAAGTTTGACTTTTCTAGTCAATTCATCTGGTTGACTTTCTAGTCGATTTACCATGCGATACGTATTCTCGGTCTGTGCTGGTGGCTAGGTGCCGCTGCACACCCAGAGCGCATCGCATCAAATTTTTTCCTTCGGAACCTCTTAGTACACGTAAACGCTGTTGCTGTAGCGGCAAGTAGCACCAGATATTAACCGCGTATAGCAGCAGTGGGCAACTGACAACTGGCCAAAGCATGTAGTAATAGGCGTCATTATAGTAAGAGCAGGATGATATGAGACTGCTTCAGAAGCAGCGTGTTTTTCATCATTACAGTGAAAGTGCAGCACCAACACAGATTTGCCTTGCATTTAAAGCAACGCCCAGAAGAACAAAGCCAAAACAGGAGGCTAGCATACAGCAGACAAAGCATAGCATGAATTTAAATTCAAATCCATATATGTGTATCTATGTGTATATGTGAAGTTACACACATACACAGGCAGAATCCGGCATACATACTAAAGTCTACATCTGCATACATATATATATATTTATTCATATATGTATATGAATATGTAGTTTTTTCCATTTGCATCTAAGCTATTTATGAAAATAAATTTTTGTGGATTTCCTACAGCTGGTAAAGGCAGCAGTTGTGTTGCCATTTAGCAGCATAGTGGAGACGTGGGCGGGAGCGTAGACTGCAGAGCTGCAGTGTGAGTCTCCTTCAACAAGGGCGTCTGCTGCTGCTTCGTGTGGAGGGTCGCCATCCTTTCAGTTCTTTAGATCTATTTTAGTGCGAGCGCTGCTGGAATTTTTTTTTGCTTTGCATTGCGAGTCCTTTTGTGCTGCGCAAAAGATCATTGGCTGCTCCATTCCTGAAGGTGCTAGCGCGAACCATACAAGTCATGATAAGATTGAGAAATGGAAGGAAGCAGCAGAAGCAGCAGTTTTAATCTCCAGGAGAGTGAAGGTAGTTGTGTAGACGAAACTACTGACGACGTGTGCGTATCTTCGTCTAAGAAGGACCCTGACACTAAGCAAGAGTCGACGACCACCAAAGAAGCGACTGTATCAAAATGTGCCTCCTCAGACGATGCTGCTGGTGCTGCTGCTACGGTCCAGCACGAGAGCAGCAGCCGCGATTCAGACATCATTGGAAAAGAGATGAACAGCAAAGATACTACAAGTGCAGACTCCATCCAGCTGAGAGCTGTGGAGTCCACTGCAGCTGTTGCCAGTGCAGAGTCTGCAGGGAAAAGTGAAACGCCCGTTTCCGCAGCTGCTGCCTTCGCTGACATTTGGAGTCTTCCAGGGCCAGCGACAGAGCAAAGGCCAGCGCGAAAGAGAGGAAGTGTAGGAGAGACAGAGAGTGAGCGACTCCGTCCCAGCAGCAGCAACGTCACGAATCGCTGTCCGCTGGATTCGGAAGAAGAAGCAGCAGCTGGTGCTGCTTTCTGCGACTCTCCCGACCGCTTTTTGTGTGTCACCACAGACACTTCTCCTGCTTCCTTGCACTCTACAGACGCAGGAAACAGCAGTACCTCTCCTACTACTACTGCTACTGCTACTACTGCTACTGCTAGAAGAACGGAAAGCGGCGCCAGACTGGGGAAGACTGAGCAGCTTCCAGTTCTTCCAAGAAGCAGCAGCAGTTGTAGTAACGCCACCAGTCCCCTGCGCAGGCACTGCTCCAGCGACACTGCTGGAGTGGCTGCTGAGTTGCCAGTCAGTGAACCAGCCACGCAGCAGCCCCTCTTCACTCGTTTGTCGTCTGCAAGTGCTGCGCCCAGTTCGTCGCCCACAGCAGAGACAGAAGAAGCTGCGGCTGTGGCTGCTGCTGACAGCCGCGACGAGTTTCCTTTCGCTCGAAACCAGGCAGACTGTGCTGCAGCTGCAGTTGCAGCAGCTGCAGCCCCAGCAGCAGAAGCGGCTCAAGCGTCAGTGGACTCTACTGCAACTGCAGCGGCCCTGCAACTGCAGTTGCTGCAGTCTCTAGTGCACAGATCCAGTCGCAGCAGAAGAAGCAGCACAGGCACGAGCAGCAGCAGCAGCAGCGCAGAAACGGAACGACGACGCCTGAAAACTGGGGGCGGCTCTCCGTTGACTAGCGTGGAAACTTCGCCGCTTGCTCAACCCGCAGTCAGTGACGCCACGCAAGTCCCAGCTCTCTCGTCTCTCTCTTTTTCCTCGCAGCAGCGCATGCAGCTCGAGGCGGAGGCGCAGGACCAGCAGCAGGTGGGCGAGCGCGTTTTTCTGCGGCTGTTGAAAGGCCTCAAAGCGGAGGAGCGACTGCGGCTGCTGAGTTCAAATTCGCAGCAGCCGCTCGAAGAAGAGGAGGAGGAAAAGGAGGGAAAAAAGGAAAAAGCGCACTGCGAGAGTTCGTTGTCTGACTTGCAGAGCTGTGCTAACCGCAACAGCAGCAGCAGCGCAACAGCTGAGGAGGAGCCTCTCGTGGGTGCAGGACTAAAGTCAACAGGGGCGCTTCTCTCACGTGTGATAGCAGATGCAGATGCAACAACAACAACAACAACAAGTGGAGGAACAGGAGGAGGAGGAGGAGGGGGAGGGGCGGGGGTTTGTGTTGAGAAAGCGACACTTTCCACTACTACTAGTTCCACGAAAGGTAGAGTGAAAGAAGAGACGAGACAGCCTGATCTGCTCGTGTCTGCGAATGCAGCGGTTGCCGCCATTATGCAGGCAGGTGCTGGGGGTGCTGAAGTTGTGAAGACGTATAGTGATACAGCGTGGAATTCGCAGTCACTTGTGCCGGACAGAGACACCAACAGAACGCTGCAGCAAAAGCAAGATGCGTCTTCAGCCTTCGCTGCTGTTTCGCGTATGTTGTTGCAGCAGCAGCAGCGACTTGCAGAGAATCGCGCAGAGAGCGCTGCAGAAGACGCTGCTTTGTCGAAGAAGAAGAAGAGCAGTTTCGACGCAAACTCGAGGCTTCAACTGACGGACACTGACGCCAGCCAGCAGTACCGACAGGTCGGCGAAACCACTCCCACCAGCTCCAGCACCACCATTCCCTCTGAAACTGGCGATTTACATGTCCGCGCAGGAGTTGCCGCTGAGCAGCGGCGAGTGACGTGCTCTTTTTTACCAGGTATAATCAACCGAGTGAGTAGGTCGTACGGAGTTCCTTTGCAGAAGAGTGGCTCGCCTGTGGAAGACGTGACAGGTGCTGCTGCCGCTTTTCGTCGTGGTGGGGAAGAAGGGAATTGTGCGGCAACCACAAAAGTAGACAGTCCCCCCTCCTCCTCCTCGTCCTCCTCTTCCTACTACTACACAGGAGCAGCAGCACCAGAAGAAGAAGAAGCAGCAACAGGAGGGGGTGCTGAGAACCCGCGCTTTCTTCTGCATGAATTGCTGCGCAAATTCGAAGCTCGTGCTGGCGGTGCCTCCTCTGCTTCTGCGAGTGGTTCAGTTCCACACAACTCGCACTCTCCTGCAGCAGCGCCGCTGCGTACTGACGACTCGTTCAAAAACCACTCGACTGAGACTCTGCTGAAGACGTTGCGGAACAAAGGAGGCCTGGCACCTGAAGTCGCAGCTGCTGCTGCAGCTCTTGTTTCTCGGCTGTCAAATGCAGCAGCGAAAAACAGCGACTCAAGCCTCACAAAACCGGGAGTTTCTGCGCCTTCTTCTTCTTTTCTTCACTCGAAATCCCCGCCCCCCAACACCACGCCTGCTCCTCCTGTTCCTGTTTCTGTTCCTGCTGCTGCTGCTGTTTCTCACCACCAAAACAGCAACAACGACGAGGAAAGTCCCTTTTCTGCTGCAGCAGACTGTGCGCTGTGGAAGCCAACTGCAAAGCCAGCAAACGCTCCAGTTTTTGCGGACCACTCTCTGCAGCCTGTGGAGAGTGGTCCGCAGCAGCTGCTGCAACAGCGGGTGCTTCTGTGGAAGCTGCTGCAGCTTTTGCTGGCCAAACAACGCATGCTGCAAGCAGCGAAACGAGCAGTGCAAAGCTCCCGAAAAGAAAAAGAGAAACGAAACGAAGAAGAGGAGGTGGAGGAGAAGGAGGAGGTGGCGTCAGTTTTGCAGCAGTTGGCGCATGCTGTGGAGCAGCAGTCGCAAGGAGAGAGGAGCAGCTCCCCTGCAGTGGCTGCAGAAAGCGAGGCACAGCGACGACGGCTCCAACTGCCCACAGCAGCCGCAGAAGAAGAAGAAGCGAACAGCCGCAGAAAGTGGAGACAGCAGTCTCCACAGAGAGGCGGCGAGAAACGACGCAAAGTGTGGAGAACTGCTGGCCACCACTCGCTTCGACCCGGCTCTCTCACTGCTGCTTCTGCTTTTCCCTCAAACAGTGTCGGTGAGTGTTTCGACTCAGCAGTTTCCCCCCCTGCAGCGGCTGCAACGACCACGAGCACCAGCAGAAGCAACAGAGCAGGAGGAGGAGCACAACTAGTGGAGACTGGGGGCAAGTTGGCAGTGGAGAAAAACCAGGAACTGCTGCTGCTGAGTGAAAGCGAGCTTTTCTCGCCCAGAGCAGCGGAAGCGAAGCACGCAGCAGCAGGCAGCGCGAGAGGCGCAGCCACTGCGCGAGTGCGAGCCAAAAAAGCTGCTGCAGCAGGCGCAGAACAGCAGCAGAAAGAAACGAAGGGAGAGCAGCAACGCTTCCTCCTTTCTCTGCGAGCCGCGAAAACTGCAGCGGAGCTCTTGTTTCGACGACAACAAAACAAAGCCACCAACACCCCTCACTGTGTCGGTGGTGAAAACGGCGGTGAAAACGGCGGTGGTGACAAAGGTGGTGGTGAAAAAGGTGGTGCTGAAAACGGTGGTGGTGAAATCGGTGGTGGTGAAAACGGTGGTGCTTTCTCTCCCTCGGCGAGTGAGATGTTCTGGACTTCACTGTTGCAGCCGACTGAGACGCTGCTGGACCGCACGGTGGCCTTCAGTCTTGCGCAGTTGCAGCCTGCAGTGTACACTGAACTGAATCGCTGGTTCCGCAGAAGCAGTTCGCGCGACTGGAGCAGCGACCAGAAGTTCGCCTACAGCTGCAGCAGCAGCAGCTGCAGCGCCAGCGTCTCGCCTCACTTGCTCCTGCCAGACCTCGACTTGCTTCCCGTTTTCTACTCTTCTCACCAAATTTCGCCCCAACGCATTGCGAGGCTCTCGCCGCCTGCAGCTGCAGCAGTGGCAGTGCCGCCCACGCAAGCTGACTCGCTGCTCAACTTTTGTTTTCGAGTTTCGCTCTTGCAGAGAAAGTCGAGGAAAAGTCGGCGCTCAGCGATGCTGCTGCAGCCCCGGCGACAGTCCAGCGAACCCCACAGCGAAAAGCCCCAAGCGCCCCACAGCTTGCTCAGCGCAGCAGCATGCAGCAAAAAAAGCAGCCTCAATTCACTCGACAGTTTCCACAGCAGCAGGAACCAGTGGCTTTGGCGCAGTCGCAGTGCCTCGCTCAGTGGCCACAGCAGTTGTGGGGGCAGCAGCAGGCGCAGCACAAGAAGGAGGAAGAAAACGAGGCCAAAAAGGAGTAGTAGTAGTTTCAGTAGTAGTAGTAGTAGTGATAAGAATGCAGACGACAGCAGTAGCAGTAGTAGTAGTGGTAGCAGTAGTAGAGAGGAGGAGGGGGGGGGCTTTCGCAGAAGAAGAAGAAGGGAGAAAGGGAGAGAGGAGGGAGTTAGGAGAAGTGGAGGAGAAGGGGGGACGAGTGCAAGTAGGCAGAGCGAGCGAAAGAGAGGCGGCGTTTTTTTCGAGGCGGTTCAGCGACTGCTGCCCTTTCAGTCGTCCATCGTCTCTTCAGCTGTCAGGACACCGTCGACTGCAGCCGAAGCAGCTCCACAGTTTCCTCAGTGTTTCGAGCCCTGCTTCATGCCCGCTCCGCTGGTTTTCCAAAGTCAGCCTCCGATGTGGACGGCAGCAAGTGAAGAAGAAGAAGAAGAGAAAGTAGAGAAAGGAGAAGCGTCGTCAACCACTGCTGCAGCAGCAGAAGAGAGGGAGAAAGTCGACAGGAATTTCGCGCTTTTTGAGGCCTTTCGCAAGTGGCCCAGTTTTCCAGTGGAGGTTTACGGCTTCAGTATTGCGCGACGCTTGGCTGCTGGTGCACGCGATGCAGCCATGCACAGAGCAGCGGCTGCAGTGGAGGCAGTGGCATGCAATTTTTCGGTAAAATCGACGACTAGCAAGGGTGTAGTTTTTGGCTCGGTAGAAGAAGCCGAAAGCGCAAAAAGTAGTGGGGGTGCTGCAGGAGGCAAGCAGAAGAAAGAAGGGCGTGAAAAAAGCTCCTCTTGTTCTGGGCAGCAAAAAAACTCACTACTTTGTGGTAAACGAGTGAGCAGTCGCAGCAACGGCAGCAGTGTGGGGGAAAGAGACCGAAAACAGAGTGGAGCGACTGCGTTTGAAAGGAGCAACAGCAGCACTCAGAAAAGCAGCGAAAGTGCGCCCTTTTCCTCCAACTACTCTCACTCCAGCTGCCCCCCCCCCACGAGTACTAGTAGTGAAACTAGTTGTAGTAGTAGTAGTAGTCGTAGCACTCGTAGGAGTAGTTTCTTCGACAGGTGTTGTAGCAGTGGAAACAGCAACATGGCAGACAGCAGGTCTTTTTGTAGGAGGAAAGGCGGCACAAGCAGAAGGGACTGGTCTGTTTTTTCGACGTGGAAAGACAGGCGTGGAAGAGGCAAAGACGAAGACGAAGAAGAAGAGGAAGAAGAGGAGGAAACGAAGCAGTCTCTGTACGAACGAGACCCCCCTCTGCGCACTTTTTACTGCGTAAGCAGCAGCAACAACCGAAGCAGCACTTTCGGTTGCAGGCGAACGGGGAGCAGCAGTGAAAGAGGAGGAGGCGGCGGCGGTGTGAGTAGTGGAGGACTGACAGTAAGAGGCAGTGGAAGTAGCAACAGTACTAGTAATAGTAGTAGTAGGTGGTGTTGGTGGAACGGCAGCTCTCACAGCAGTTGCTACAGCCCAAGTCCCTCACCAGGGGGTGGCGGAAACAGTAGTAGTAGTAACAGTGGTAGTAGTAGTAGTAGTTGTGCAGATGGAACGACGTCTCTCCGTGAAAGACTCTTCTCCACTTCCTCTGCGCTCACTAGTTCGAATACGAACACTACTACGAATATAAATAACAGTAGTAGTAGTAGTAGTACTACTTGGGGGGGTGGCTGGACCATTGGTGGTGGTGGTGTTTGGGGGGGGAGGTTGCCAGGAGGGGCATTTGCAACTTGTGCAGAAGAGCCTTTTCTTTCCTTTCTGCAGCAACAACAGAGAGAGGGCCTCGTTCCTGCTGAAGCTGAAGGCGTGTTTCTCATTCGTGAAAAACGCACAGGCACGGCTCTGGCACTGCGGGCTTCTGTTTTTTGTCCAGACGAAGAAAAGCATGCAGCAGCGCTAGAAAGAGCTGCTTTAGCGCCTGCTCCATCTTCGACCAGCTCTAGTGGAAGTCGTTCTTCAGTTCGTCGCAGTAATGCAGGGGCGGGCCCTGCAGCTTTAGGGGCCTCAAATTCAACAAACAATAATAG
Organism: Podarcis erhardii; assembly: GCF_964252035.2. Classification (NCBI taxonomy): domain Eukaryota; kingdom Metazoa; phylum Chordata; class Lepidosauria; order Squamata; family Lacertidae; genus Podarcis; species Podarcis erhardii. The sequence goes on along the minus strand of NW_028292783.1, from coordinate 43,380 downwards.
CAGTAGTAGTAGTAATGCGCCTTTGGCGAGCAGCAGCAGCAGTATTAATAGTAACAGTAGTAGTGTTGGGGTGAAAGGCAAGTTGCTGAGTAAGCTGTTTTTCGTAGATGCGCATGCAGCAGCTGCGAAGGAGCCCTTGCCTGTGCGTCTCAAGCGAGTCAAGCACATGGCCAAAGCTTGGTTCAGACACAAAAAGCTCCTTACTGTGTTGCTGCGATGGAGAGCAAAACAGCGCCACCAACTCCTGCACCAGCAAACGCAGCAGCTTCAGCTTCAGCACGAGAAGTTGAAGCAGCGAGCGAAGAAGGGTGCAGTGGTGGCTGACGTTTCTGCGGTCGCTGAAAGCGGCAGAGAAGAGAACTGCTGCGAGTTCGTTTTCGCTTCGAAAAAGCGTTTGTCTGCTGATGAAGCTGCTCAGCAACCACCGCCCTTCCTTGGTGTGGGGGAGGCGCCTGCTGCTGCAGAAGAAGAGGAAGGACTGCGAAGAAAACCCACTGCGCCCCTTGATTTTTCGCATGCAGTTTGTAGCGCAGAAACCAAGCTCTTGAGACAACTTGCTGAACAAGAAGACAAAGAATGTAAGGAGGAGTGAAAGGAGAGCAGGCTCCACTCGGGTGCTGTCTAGTCTCTCTTCTCTACAGTGTGCGCACACACACCTACACTCGTGTATTATCTGTATGGAGTGTGTGAATGTTCAGAGTGTTTTCTGAGTCTGTAACTCCCACTACTACTACTACTACTTCAGTTCAGGTGTATCGTCGATGTGTGAGTGTGTGTGAATTTGACGGAGCGAACGGAACAAGTGGTAACTGTGTAGTTGCACCAAAAAATACATCTCCAACGCTACTCTTTTTCTCTTTTCTTCCTTGTGTGTGTGTGGGATGTGTGCAGGCCAGTTTATGTCGAGTTTGCACGTGCTGGCGCATGCACTAGTGTGGCGATTTTCTTCACTGGTTCAGTGCATTTCGCTCGACGCAGCACCGGCAGTGGAGCGCGTTTTCGCGCCCCCAGCAGTTGAAGAAGCAGTGCATGCAACGACAGCGAACAAGAGCAGCAGTGCAGAAGCAGCAGCAGCGCCATGCAAACCCACTGAAGCAGTCAAAACAAAGCTGGAGCCTGATTCTTCGTGTTTTTTGAGTGTGGGGCTTCGCTGGCGAGAGGCCTACTTTGCCTTCGAGTACTACGTGGCACTTGTGTGCACACAAACACCTGAAGAAAAGAAAGCTGACTGTGCTCAAAGAACGCCCAGTCACCAGCGAAAAACAGAAGCAGCAGCAAAAAGCTCAAACAAACAAGGACTCGAACCACCCCAGCAACCGAAAGAGGAAGACAAGGAAGAAAAACAAGCAGAAGAAGAACAAGCAGCAGAAGAAGAAAGTGGAGGTCGAAGGAGCGGGCGCGAAGAACAGAGGAGAAAACGAAGAACACAAAGAAGAGGCCAGAGAAGGGGTGCAGCGAAGCAGCAGCCAGTAGTGGTGTTGTTGCTCGACGAAGCGATGCAGTCGTGTGTGTGCGACGTAAATGCGTTGCAGCAGACCTTTCAGGCAGTGATGTTGAGATTGCTGCCGTTTCTGCAGCTCCAAGTTTCGACTCTGCGCTTGCTGCTGCAGCACTCTGCTGAACTCCGCACTGGCTGCTGTGCTGCCTTGCAGCTTCCGCTTCAATCTCAGCGAGGAATTAACTCTGCAGCAGTGGAAGTCGAAGCAGTTTTGAAAGCTGTGCAGACAGAAGAGCAAGAACACCAGCCTCAAATCAGAAAACACAAACTCTCAGCTGCTACTAGTGCTGTCAGTGGTGTCAGTGCTGTTAGTGGTGGTGTTGGTGGTGTCAGTGCTGTTAGTGGTGGTGTCAGTGGTGTTAGTGGTGGTGTCAGTGGTGTTAGTGGTGGTGTCAGTGGTGTTAGTGGTGGTGTCAGTGGTGTTAGTGGTGGTGTTAGTGGTGTTAATGATGGTGTTAGTGGTGTTGGTGGTGGTGATAGTGGTGGTGGTGTAGCAGTTTTTTGGAGTTCTTTTTTGGCTTGGCTGCAGCAGCAGCAGCAGTTGGGGGTGTGTTCAGCAGAAACAGCCGCAGCTGTGTGTGAAGCAGTCCTGAATCGAAACGAAGAAGAACTGAGTGAAGGAGTGGAGAGCCCCCCGTCTTTCCTCTCAACTTGGCTTCTTCTGCTTCGGGCCTCCACTGGCAGCAGCGCTGCAGCCCCCACTTCGACCGAAACTCCTGAAACTCCTGATTGGTGCGTTGAAAGGGAGACAGAGAGCGGAGAAAACTACTGCTGCGAGAGCAGAAACTCTTGTTTCTTGGTGGAGAAAAACTGGCTGCCTTCTCAAGTGCTGCAGGTGCAGCGTTGGCGCAGACTGTCGACAGCGTTGCGGCAGTTGCTGCAGCTTTCCGTCGTCGCGCAAAGTCGCTCAGTTCAGCAGCCAGTGGCGCCTAAAAAGCGCGAAATTCGCACGAAAAAGAGAAGTTTTTTGGGGGCGGCGGTGCTGGAAAATCCCCCGGAAAGTGCGGAGAAACAACCACAGGAAAAAGAAGAAATCACGGAAAAAGTCGACGGTGCAGTCGAAGAAGAAGCAGAAGAAGCAGAGGTGGAGAAAGTCCAAGGTGAAGTGGAAGAAGAAGAAGAAGAGGTGGTGGAGCAGGTGGAGAAAGTCGAGGGCGAAGTTGCCGAAGAAGAAGAGGAGGAGAAAGTCGAGGGTGAAGTTGAAGAGGAGTTTGAGTTTGAGGAGAAAGAGGAGGCTCTTCTTCGGGGGCGGGGCGGAGGTGTGCTGCGACAACAACAACAAGTGAAACAGTTGCAGGTGGAGTGTCGCTACACTGGAGTGACAGACTCTCTTCCTTCTTCGAGCAAAGCTGTGGTGTTGCTGGCTGTGTTGTTTCCGACTCAGACGCAGTTGCTGGTGGAGCAGCGCATGCTCCACGAAAAAGCAGGAAAAGAAGCAGAAAAGGAAAAAGAGAACAGAGAACGCGAGCAGCAGGTGGACCAAGTCGATTATTTTCGGGAGCGGATTGCAGGTTGTTTCCTGAGTGAGAACCACACAGAAAAGCAGGTGGCAGCAGCAGTGAGAAAAGCAGGTAGAAGCAGCCCAGAAGCAGCAGCAGCAGGAAAAAAAGAGAAAGAGAAAGAGGAAGAAGTTGGGGAAACCGCCCACGCAGAAGAAGGACAAAGCAGAACAGCGACAGCAGCAGAGAGTAGCTGGTGGGCGGCAGTGGAAAACGCCGAAGAGTTGCTGCTGAGTGAAGCTTTGCAGCAACTGTGGCCAGTCGGCCGTGCCGTATTATCGCGTCGACGCAATCCGCAGCAAAAGGAACGCGAAATTTGCTTGTTTGATGGTGGTGGTGGTGGTGAAAGAAGAGAAGAAGAGGAACAAGGAGAGAAGAGAGACGCCACCAAACAAGCAGCAGACGAAGAGGAAGCTGCTCCGCTTTTTTTGAGGGGCAAGAACTCCGTCGAAAAAGAAGCCAGTTGCTCTTTCTCCAGGCGCAAGTCTTTGGAAGGAGGACTCGCACGAAACAAAACAGCAGAAACGGAAGCGTCTGCGAAAGAGCGAGGAGTTGCTGCTGAAGACTTCGTCGAGCGAGTTTCGGCGACTCATTCGATTCGCAGTGGTGGCGCATGCAAGCAGCAGCCCCAAAAAGAGGAAAAAACAGGCGTGAAGGATTTTCCACCGAACACAGAAAAAGCAGACTGGGAAAGCAGCGACGAGACTTTTACCACCAACCAGGAGAAGTTGTCTACGAGGAAAAGTAGCGCTTCAGCTGCTTCGAACGAGCCACACACTGCAGCAGCAAATGTGCAGACCTCAACAACAGCAGAAGAGTCTCCAGTGGGGGCTGCAGATAGTGGTGGCGGTGCATGCACAACGAGATCTTCGACGAACAAAGACTCACTGCAGCAGCTTTTGTTGCTGCCTGCAAGGCCGCCCTCAGTAGCTGAGACTGCTGCTGCGTCGTCGTCGAGGCCTAGCGCTGAAAGGCGAGGAGGAGGAAACGAAGGCGACTTTGCACAGACGAAAATCGAGGAAAAAGAGGAAGCGCAGTTGTGTGTAGGCGAGGAAAAAGAAGAAGAAAGCACCTCCACCACCTTCAGTCGCTTTTGGTGTGAGTCGACGACGCAGGGGCCAGGTCCCCCCCGAAACTCAAAAAACAGCGAAGGAGCGAACGCAGCGAAAGCAGTAGAAGTAGTAGTTAGAGGAGGAGGAGGAGTTTGTGGAGAATTTTTTGGTAGCTGTTTGCGCAGAACTGCTGCTCAACTGAGGGGGAGTTTGACTGGGAGTCGAGGGGCAGTGGATGTGAACGCGTTTTTGCTGCTTCTGCTGCTCAACCACCACCACCAGCGCAACAACAAGAAGCGCCTGAAGGAGGAGTCCCCCCAACGCCTGTCTCGAGTCTGTCGCTGGCAGAAAAAAACAGAAGCTGAGGAGTTGCTGAGCTCCTTGTTGCTGCTGAGCAGTGGAGACGAAAACTGCAGCAGATTCAGCGACAACAAAGACCTGCTTTCGCAACTGCAAGATCAACAACAGCAACAACAACAACAGCAACAGCAACAACAGCAACAACAGCAACAGCAGCAGTTGTGGGCAGGAGGCGTGGAAGTGACCAAGTTGCGAGAAGGTTTGGACTATCGCCTCGACTGGCGCTCCGACTGCGATGTGGGGAATGGAGAAAACTACTTGGGCAGTGAGTTTTTCGCTGCTGAAAAAAGAAAAGTCGCTGCTGGCCTGCCTTGGACCGAGACGAGCAGCAGCAGCAGTAGTGAAGAAGCAGAGGAAGACTTCGACCCAAGCAGCAGCAAAAAAAGCCACGCAGCAGACGCGCACAAAACTCAGCAACTCCCCCCACTATTACTTCAGCAACAGCAGCAGCTTCCACTACTATTACTTCAGCAACAGCAGCAGCTTCCACTACTATTACTTCAGCAGCAGGAGCAGTTGCAGCGATGTGAGGAGGTGGTTGGGTGGTGGTTTGGGGGGCCTTTCAACAACAAGCACTACTCGCCGTTTGGTGGAGGGCGAAGTCGCGCCAGTTCTCCAGCTCCTGCTTTGGTGCAGCAGCGGTTCCCGAAGTTTCGGACGGAAAAGAAACTGGAGTTCTTTGAAGAGCCCTGTTTCGACCCCCAGTTCTCCAGTTTCATCAGTGGACTTTTCGGAGCAGTTGAAGACAGCAAACTCCCGTCTCCGAGAAGACTTGTCTGTCGCGCTGGATTTTTCTCAGGTGCGTTTCGAGCAGGCTCTTTCTGCATGCAAAGCACTCTCCACAGACAGACACCTTGTGTGGAAAAAAAGAGGGGTTTCTTCGACTTACTTTTGAGATGATTGGTTTGCGAGAGAGCAGAGACTCTTGCACGCTTTTTTACATACACATATACAGTCATTTGTGACTGTACGAACTTCATACGCAGACAGAGAGAAAGCGAGAGACGCGCGTGTATTGCGTTCACACGCGTCTATGGAGTGAAACGGGCGACATGCAGAGGACGATTTGTTTCGTTTTGGCGCTTCAACTTTTCTCGAACAGAAGTGAATCTTTACCAGTGTTCGACGTACAAGTGCATGTACACTGCGTGGTGCTGGATGACGCCTGTGTGCATTTGCATAAACTGCAGAAAACGCCACTTCAGTGTATTGACAAGGACTTTTTTGTGCAGCATTTTTTCTTCTTCTGCAAAGGTTTGTGGTGTGTGGACGCCTTTTTGTGTGCTGGTGGTGGTTCTGCTTTTCAGGAGGGCTATCGTCGAGCCCAGCTCCACAAGAGGAAAGCAGCGCATGCACAAGTAGCAGTAGCCACAGCAGCAGTCGAAGAAGCGGCTTTTTTTCTCCGACAGTGGCCAGCTCTGCGTACCGCACTGGATATTTGTCGCCTGCTGCGTCCTCAGTTTTCGAAGCAAGTGCTGCTGCAGTTGGTTCTGAAACTGCGGCTGCTCTTTCGGGAGTTCCTCCTTTCAGTCACTTGTGGACAGTCAATGCAGCGCCTTCTTTTTGGCTAGACCGTCTGTCGACTGCCCAAGCAGCGCAGCAGCGACTGCTGCTTTTGCATGCAGCGCCTTGCATGCAGCAGTTTCAGCAGGCAAAGCAGCTCCCACTCACGCACTCACCCACACAGTCGCTGACGGACTCTCAGCAGCCACTTGCGGAGAAGTCTGAGCGCAGTTTCGGAGCTGAAACTCGAAACACCGAAGAGCAGAAATCACGCACTCAAAGAACTACTAGTACTAATAACAGTAGTGTGGAGAAAGCACTGAACGACGGTGAGTGTGTGGGTGTGGATTTCTCTGGAGAAGAAGAGGGCGCTGGAACCAAAAGTAGTATCAATCGTAATCGCACTCGTAATAGTAGTAGTGATAGTCGTGGATATTACTCTTATGGTGATTGTGAGGAGAGCGAGGAAGAAAGTGAGAGACGGACTAGCAGAAGAGGCGACCACCACAGTGGTAATGAAAGCAACAACAACAGCAATAGTTGTAGGAGTAGTGGTGATGTTGCAGCGAGTTTTCAGCGGGTGCGGACTTTTTCACCGACAGCGGTGGAGTCGAGGCAAAACTCTGCAGCAGCAGCTCCACTGCAGAGAGCAAGAGAAGAGACCACGCAGTTTTTTGCAAGAGCGAAGAGCGAAGAAAGCCAGCCACTGGCTGAGGCCTTTCTTTTTGCGCAGCAACAAAGACAACGCCAAGTGATGCAGCCCCTTTCTTTCGAGGAACAAAAAACGCGCTGGAGAGTGAAAACAGACGACTCGCAGCCTCCTCTCCGAAGAAGCGCAGCAACCACGACGGAAAAAGAGGAAGCAGAAGAAGCAGAAAAAGCAGAAAAAGAAGCAGAAGAAGAAGCAGCAGCGCTCTTGCTGTTGCAGCTGCTGCAGCAGCAGCAGTTGACGCAGCCCCTGAAACGAAAAGAAGAAGAAACGACGCGCAAAATCGAGGCCAGTTTCTCGCCTACAAAAGCCACGCCACACACACACACAGCAGAAGAGGAAAAAAACGCGGTAAGTGCTTCGAGTTTGCTGCATCGATTTGTGCGAGAACAAGCGGCTGCTGCTGCTGCTGGACTACAACCACCACCACCACCATCATCTTCGACAACCTCCACCACCTCAACAGCAGCAGCAGTAGAGCAGCAGCCTTTTCAGTTGCTTCACTCAGCAGTGCATGCAGTCGCTGCTTCCTGCAGCAGGCCACAAAGCTCGGCAGCAGCGGGCTCTCTGCAAGTGAGGGAACGACTGCTGCGCATGCAGCCACCAGTGGAGCGAGCAGAAGAAGAAGAAGAAGAACGGAAACAAGAAAGCGGGGAAAAAGAGGTGGGGCTTTTCACGCCTGCTGCACAGAAGAAGAAGAAGAAGGCAGAGACAGAGAGGCACGCGAGAGAAGCAGAAGAAGAAGAGGAGGAAGAAGAAGAAGAGGAGGAAGAGCAGAAACTGCTGCAACTGGCAGCCGGTTTGTACACGCTAGTGAATGCAGCTGTCGAAGAGAAGAAAAGCGCAGCCGAGAAAATGAACGCGCAACAACAAGCGGATCCACCGCTGCTGCTCTCACCCAGGGGCTCCACTGAAAAAAATGCTGTTGCTGTTGCTGTTTCCACTCCTTCGAACACAACTGCTGCTGCTAGTGGTGCTGCTGCTGCTCCTGCTTGTGCAGCGGAGTTGCAGCAACTCCTTGCTGTGAGAAGATGTCTCGAAACAGCGCTGCAACAGAAGAAAAACGCAACCACGCGTGCTGCAGTTTCCAGAGCCCCCGAAGAAGAAGAAGCGAGTTTCTGCTCTTTGCTGCAAAACACTGGTTTGTTGGCTCGCTTTCTTGCGAGACAACAACTGCGACAGCAAGCGCAAGCGCAAAAAACAGTGCTGGGGCTGAATTCAGCTGCTCAAGCAGATCATTCAGCTGCATTTTTTTCTGCAGCGAGTGGGGGGGGGCCTTTGTTGTGGCTGCAGACGCTGCAGTCGCAGTCTGCAGAAGCTGTGGAAGAAGAGAAAGCGAAGTCGCTGGATTCTGGTTCCTGGTTGTTGGGAGAAAAAGCAGCAAAAACCAACTCCCTCGCACTCAGTTCGCGTCGACCTCCTTACGACCAACAACCACCACCACCACCACCACCACCACCACATCAACTCCTACTGCTGCGAAAGTTCGCTGCTTCTTCTTCTCCTTCTTCTTCTGCTTCGACTTGGCAAAGGAGGGAAAACGCTGAAGGCAGTCAGACTACTGCTACTGCTACTACTGCTTTTGGTGCGAATACTGGTGGTGATGATAGTAGTACTGGTGGAGGTGGTGGTGCAGGTAGTCTTTCAGCTGCTTTGTTTGAGAAAGAAGCAAAAGTCGACGCACTGCTCAGTAGAGAGAGCCCCTTCTTTTGTGGCGAAGAAAAAGAGGTGCTCAGCACCAGCAGCAGAAGCAGTAGTAGTCGTGCGAGCAAAAGTAGAGGGCGAGCTCTGCTTCGACAAGGTTTGTTAAGCAGTAGCAGTAGTGGTAGTAGTGGTAGTAGTGGTCGCAGTGAGGAGGAGGCTGGAAAGCGAGGCGAGAAACAGGATTTGTATGGAAACAACGTGGATGCGTCTTTTTTCTTGCGCAGTCGACTAGAAGACACTAGTGACGAGTGGAACGCAAACAACTACGCAAGGAAAAGTGGGAAAGAAACTAGTTTGACTAGCAGCAGCAGTCGGCGAGAAAACGCAAGTTCCTCTCCTCTTCCTCTAGAGCAGCAGTCGCCCCCCACCACCAGCCGACGCGCCTACGACAACCACAACTTGTCTCCACACCGTCAACAACAACAACAACAACAACAAAAACAACGACCTTTCTTGTTCTTCTTACCACCCTCATCTTCTTCTTCTTCTTCACCTTCTTCACCACCACCACCAGCTTCGTCAGCAAGTCTTCACCACCACCACCCTCCACCCCCACCACCGTCACCACCACCACTGAGTGAAGATCAGCAGTTGCAGTTGTTTTACCACGAAGAGCCCACGCCGCAGAAGCCGCAGCAAAAACTGCTTCGCAGTCAACCACCACCACCACCACCACAGTCCCCTTCTGCTTCTTCTGGAGGTGGAAATGGTGGTGGAAATGGTGGTGGAATTGGTGGTGGTGAAGATGAACTGGTGCCTTTGGGGCTGCTGCCTACAGGGGTGTACTTCGATGCAGCGCGTCGATTGTGGCGCTGTCAGTGGAGAGAAGAAGGGCGTCTGCGCAGCAAGGGCTTTTCTCTGGGCCACTTTGCTTCGCTCGAAGAAGCGAGAGAAGCAGCCATTTTGTACAAGTGCGCTGTTTCCAACACTCCAGTCAATCCTGAGTGGTTCGTGGTGGAGTACTTGCCGGTGAGTATGGCTAGCAAACGCGCCCTCAAACAGAAAGTCTGCACCACCCCCACCAGCAGCAGCAGCAGTGCCTCCACTAGTGGAAACTCCACCACCAACAGTAGCAGTAGTAGCAGTAGTAGTAGTGTGCCAGTGTCGCCCACTACTGCTGCAGCGCGCAGCACCAATGACGGAGGCGGTGGAGGATTTTCTTCTTTCACTGCTCGAGCAGCTGGTGTAAATGTAAGTGGTGTAAGTGTAAGTGGAGGTGTAAGTGTAAGTGGAGGTGTAAGTGGAGGTAGAAGTTTGAGGTCGGTTTCGCCTGATTTTGGTGGAGGAAGAGGAGGCGGTGAGAAGAGCGACGGCAGCGATCGCAGTCGCGCTAGTCGAGCGAGTTCTCGCAGAAAAAAGAACGAGCGAGCAGTGGCTGCTGTTTCCAGCTACTACTGCAGAGACGAAAGCGCGTTCAAAACAAGTGGAGAGGAAGCAGTGGGTGGCGGCAGAGGGCGCCTGCCTCCTTTGTGTGGAAGAAGGTTTTTCGCTGCTGCTGCTGTTGCTGGCGACGAAAGCAAAGAAGAAGAAGAAGACAGTGGCGCTGAAGACAGTGTCTGTTCGTGCACCCCGCGGAGCAGTCGCAGTGTCTGTACACCCACGAGCAGCAGGAGCAGTTGCGAAAGTGCAGAGAACAACGTCCTGCGGGGCAAAACTGAGAACAGCAGAGGAGGCAGTGCTGTCTCCAAGCAGCTGCTGCATGCAAGTCCCTTGCTTCTCTCGCTTCCCTCTCCAACCGCAACAAGTGCTTCTCCTGCTGCTGCTGTTGCTGTTGAAAAAAGTCACTCGTCTGCTGCTGCTGCTGCTGCTGCACGGACGACGACGAGCGCGAAAAGCACTGTCTCGAAAACAACGATAACCACAACTCCTACTACTGCAAGTAGCAGCAACACGACTGCTACAACTCCTGATGGGCTCTGTATGATCGACGTGGACGTCACTGACGCTAGAAAAGCTGAGCGGCGTCCCCTCTTTCTCCCTCAGTCTTCTGTCGTCGCCACTGGTGAAAACGCGACTGCCCCAACTGCCGCTGAAGTCGCTGAAACTTTGGCTCTCGTTGCTGAAGCTGCGAAATTGATGCCACGTGCTCACACTGCTGCTGCTGCTTCTTCTTCTTCTGCTTTTTTGTCTGGACAAACTTCTCCGCTTCGAGAGGAGAGTTCTTCGAGTCGCAAGGGCAAAAGCAAGCGACCAACCACAACAGCAGCAGCCTCTGCTGTTGTTGCTGGCTTGGCTGCTATGGATTTGCTCAACAAAGAAAGCAGCAGTAAAACCAGCAGTGTGGATGAGGGCGACAGAGCAGTTGCTGGAGGTGCTGCTGCTGCTGCTGCAGACTGGGTTGTTGACGCTTTTTTGTCACCAACTAGTCAACATAACAACAGTGCCGACATTAGTAGTAGTAGTGGTGGTGGTGGTAGTAGTGGTGGTGGTGATTGTAGTAGTAGTGGTGGTGGTGGTGGTGTGGTTGTTGAGAGACTTCAGCAGCAATTGCTGCCGGTTTCTTTGTGTAGAGAGAAGGAGCCACAAGAGCAGCGTCATTGTTCTCAATATCCATCGCCTTATTCTCGCGAAGAATTGTTGGGCGTGGAAGAACTCACTGAACGCAGTCCGCAAAGTCGAAAGCGCAGACGAAAAAGCAGGTCTCCTTTGGCTGCTGCTGGTGGTGGCGATGGTGGTGGTGGTGCTGTTGCTAGTGCGACTGTTGCAGATACGGACTTTGCGCAGTGTGCTCGAAAAACTGATAAAGACCCCCAAATCGTGAGTAAGTTCCGAACTGCGTCGTCGACGACGACGTCACCTACTGTGGTCGACAAGAAAAAGAAGTCGCAAAAAAACTACGAAGCTGCTAGTCTTGCCTGTCAGCAGCCTCAAACAGAAACTTTCCACGCAAATGTGGAGGCGACTGCGCACGAAAGAGCTGAAGCTGGGGGCTCTGCTTCTTCAGTCAATCAACGCCAGCCACCACCATCAGCTGCGATTCTTGCGACTGTGGGTGAAAGTGATGCTGAAAATATTGAGGAAGCTGCACGATGGCTGCAACAACACAAAGAAGACGAAGCTGCTGCTGCAGCAGCTGCTGTTGCTTGGCTGAGAGGCTCAGCAGCAGCATCGCCGACTGGCGATAGTGATGAAGCACTGAGTAACCCATCACCCGAAAAAAAGAGTTTTCGTGCAGCTGTCGAAGCAGCTGACGAAGAGGCTTGGCCTTCTGCAGAAGAAGTGAAAAAAGCCACTGCAACTGTTGAGGCTGCTCTTTCTTATGCACCGAGTGCCTGGTCTGCTGCTGCTGCTGCTGCTCTCGATGCTGCCACTGCAGCTTTACCTTGTGTGGCTTTCGAAGACGGAATTTATAGGAACTTAGCCGATACTGTGAGACACAGAAGTCTCAGTGAGTCTCCACGAAAGCAGCTCTCTTTGTTGACCGCTGCAGCAGCGGCTGAGCATGAGCAGCAGTTGCATTCTGACCCTGACTTTCTTTCAGACTTCGCGTAGCACTGTTAGCAGCAGTTCTCCGTCTCCACCTAGTTCTTGCAGCAAATTCTCTACCCTAAAAAACAACCACAAAACGCTTTTTTTGTGGCTGATTGCTGCGCGATTGGGCTGAAACGATTAGCGAGACTTGCTCGTGCAAAATGACAGGCTGGAAAGAACACGAGTCAACGCACGAGCGCTAACGAAAACGCAGTCAGTTGCTGGTTCACACACACACACAGTCTCTGCAGAAGCGCTGCTACGAAAACATAGAATAGAAAGTGTGGCACAGAAAAAATTCTGAAAAAATTTCTGCGAGTCAGTCAGCATACATATATAGAGAGAGAGACATGTCGTACAGCTTGTGCGTGCTACGGAAAGTTCTTTTCAGAAATTGCTTCTCTTCAGAATGCTTGTCTCAGCATTCCCAGAAAAGAGAGAGCGCAAAAAATGTTCTGAGCGTTCACGAAAGTGAAATCTACACACACATCAACCACCGGCTGCTGCTTTTCTAAGAGACCACCAACGTATGGGTGGTGCCGACTCTGCTCAGTTACAGCAGCAGCTTCTGCTGCACTTGACGACACCTTGTACGTGTCGTGACTGTAAAAGCACCAAAGATAATACCGCTGCTGTTGATTTTCTTGATCTCCTTTTGCGCTGATGCTGCTGCTTCATACATCATAAGCTCCGCAGCTAGCTGCAATAGCTGGTGTTGTTTCTGCTTTGGTCTCTTTTTGCGGGGTACCGGCTGCCTTCACTAGTGTCTTATTTTTAAAAAGGCGGAATTGGAGTCGAACATTACTATCGCCAGTGTTTTTGCGCATACTTAACAATCATTGCTGCAGCTTCCCGAAAATCCGCGCTGCCCTTCTGGCGTAACAACTGCTGCTAAAACGGGATTCTTTTCACTGCTCGCTTTCGTTCCTACTTCTGTCATATTCTCAAAAACACCATTTCCAGTGATTTAGTTTTGTTATGTGAAATCGCTGCACCTTCTACAGCTGCTGTTACCTCAAATTTATAGCTGCTGAAAGTGCAGCAACGGAACGCTGGAAACAGTCGCAGAAATCCTGCATCCGCTGCATATACATATAGATATTTACAATTCTGATTATGTCGCAATATTATCACATGCACAATTGATAAATTCTGCATAATTATACCTATATACTATATTGACGGAAAGAGATGCGCAGACTGCATCTATTGTTGAGAGGCTTATGCACAACAATGTATGATGATACTACTTCAATCCTTTTTTGCAAGCTCTGTAGCTGTGGAAGAAAGAAAACTTTTTTTCGTATCTGATGCTCATTCTACAAAGAGAATAGCAACAGCAGGAGCAACAGGTCACCGGCATTCTATAAAATGCAACCTTCGATAACTGATATGCCGTTTTTGTTTTTATACTTTGCTCAGTGCATGGACATCATCATCTACTGAAAAACCCAATCTAGATGCTATACACGTATATATATATATATATATATATATGTGTATCTGTGAACTTATAGATGTGTGATTGGAGACGTGCGCGAGTTTTGTACAACGGTGAGATTTTCAACTGAAATAACATAAGAGGTATATAGATTTTCTTTATATAGGGAAATATGCATCTATTTGGATGTGAAGAAGATAATATGCATATGTTATGTAAATCACTCTTGCGCATGTGAGCCAAAGTGGTTTCGAACTCTTCTGAGGTTCCCGTTCTTGTTGGTATAAACTGTCCCATCGCTTCTGCTATATGTGCAACTAGATATCTTTTGGTGCTATTGTTTTTCGTTGCTGCTGGCACCATCATCGCTACATAAGTATATCTCTGTAGATCATATCATTAGGGATGGACTGTGCAATTGAACCAGTGTAATCCTTCGCAACAGCAGTTTTCGTGCAGGAAAAGCAGCTCTGAGCAGTTGTACATTTCAGCATTGTGTGCTGCTTCGTAACAGAAGCCAACTGCTACATATACATTAATGTGCTGCTGCTGATGAAGTCTGAGCTGCGTTTCTACAGCACAGACAACGGTGGCTCTTCTGTCTTTATGATTTCGGCAGTTGTTCAGTCGAATTTCTTTATTTTCGCTGCGTGTTCGAGCCACCTTCTTTGAAAACTGGCGCACACTTGCGTATATACATATGAGTAATTATGAAGAATTATATATATATATATATATATGTGCTTTGGTATTTTTGCTCATGAAACCTATATATGAAAGCGCGAGTCATATAGAATATGATCTGGTGTAAAGTTGTATGTCCCCCTATTCTAAGGTAGTACAAGCATGCATATATATATATATATATATATATATATATATATATATATATATTTGACATTGTTCGTTTGTGGAGTAAGCCCATTCACGCAGCAGTAAAGGCCTTGCTGCTGCTTCTGTTGTTGTATTCTGAGCCTGTTGGTGTGCGAAGAAGGGGCCACGGCAATAGCATATCTAAGTCTTTTTTACTTATGATATACATATATATATAGTAAATTTGTTGATTTCGAAATCTGTTTGGTAGTGCTCATAAAAGCAAGTCATAACAGCAATCAAGCAAACAAACTTGGAGCATACTTGCGTCTAATTTGCTGCTCGAGAGTAATACATATATGCCGCTGGTAACAGTCCAGTTTCACTCCGACAGCGCAAGTATAGATGTATATATATATATATATATATACATATATATATATATACATATGTAGTGGGCATGTATATGTGGACGGCTTCATGTCACTTTGTTCCGCTGGACAATCCTTGTTCATGAAGGCCGTATCAAGGTATGAGTAGGCATATATATATATATATATATATATATATATATATATCAATGATATTTACATTATATGTGTACATAGCATATACACAACATTGGTCAAATTGTGTGTATATATGTTAATTAGTTTTTGGTGGTTTCCAATAGGTGTGTTTGCGGGAACAGCAGCAGCTTTCTTTTTTTTGTTGCTGCTAATCCGGTAAGGAAGATGTGCTGCTGCATGCGGTAGCGCCAGCCTCAGTAACGAAGATATATAGAGGTAACGATCAGTGAAATTTGAGCCCGAAATGTTAGTGCTGTGAAGAAGCAGCGAAGACGTCAGAAGATTTCTTTTTTGTGAAATTTAGAAGGCATTTTTCGAGTAGAAGCAGGCTTCTTGTAGCATCTTCTTGTGTAATGATGGAGCGGCGTTATGCCACTGAGCGCTTATAAGAATGCACGAGCCTCACCGCCGGACCAGTCGATTTGCTTATATGTCTATATGTATACGT
The DNA here is from genome assembly GCF_964252035.2 of Podarcis erhardii. Lineage (NCBI taxonomy): Eukaryota > Metazoa > Chordata > Lepidosauria > Squamata > Lacertidae > Podarcis > Podarcis erhardii. The sequence goes on along the minus strand of NW_028292783.1, from coordinate 28,313 downwards.
GAAATTCCCAAAACCTGTTTGTATATGTATATATGTTCTCAGAACATGTTCTATATAGGGAATAATTCTTGTGTTATAAGTAATTGCATACCTGTATATATATTCTCGGAAAACTGATGTAGTGTAAACTATTTATGATGCATGTATGTATATCTCTGTGACTTCTACGTACGTGTTCTCAAGGAAAAACATATGTGCATTAAATTGACGTTATTTACTTTGTTAGAATAAGGAATTGTCACATTGCGCGTACCTCAGCGGTACATATGACTGCTCACTCGAAGTCGTTATTTGTACCGTATCATGAAATATGCTTTACACGGTCTCGTTGCATAATGTATAATATATATATATATATATATATATATATATACATATATGTATATACATGCCTGTGTTCATGACTCTGAGTAACGTATGCATATTTATACCTGAGCGTATAAACAAAGAAAAGGTTATGTTTAGCGTATACTGGTGGCACACCTGGGTACACGGCTACATCTATACGTATGGGTCTACGCGTATAAACCTTATGATCCGGCCGGACGAGAGCAAGCTGAAAGGACTTCAAAGAACATCATTTTATTTGTCCCGTATATATATATATATATATATATATATATACATATACATATATATCTGTTTTCTATATGCAAATATGCATGCAACCGTACTTTTCTTTATACTTAGACAGTGTTTTTCAGAAACATGTGTTCATGGATATGTGTAAGAGAATGAACGAACATTTGCGTTCACGCTATGGCAAAAGGTTCTCTTTTTTGTCAAAAACAGACTTGATTCACAGGTCTCTGTTTGACTAATATATCTACTAGACTACCAATTTGTGTGAAATAGAAGAGGAAGCTCGCTCGATTTCCTTGAACCGCAAGAGAATTCGAAGAAAACAAAAGTTTATTCTTCGCAGTGGAAAAAAATATATATATGACATGCAATTTATATGGAAGAAAAGCAGCGTCTACCTTTCCTGGAAGCTTCCTAGGTATACGAGGAAACATATGCAGTATATACATATTCAACTACGCAGACTACGAGATTACAAGTATGTATATATATATGAACAAGATATATTTACGCATTCAAGCATATCAAGGGAAAAAAAGCAGGAAGGCATTGAATCCCGGAGACATGAATTTGCCTACATATTTCGAAAAATACAATCTTTGTAGTCCCCTCCCGTCTGCCCGATAAAATAATAAAAATGCTTACGGTACGCCTGACATCATCTTTCCTGTATGTATATATATATGTAAACATATATTTTATCTATGTCCCTTTAACGAGATGAAAAAAAGCGTTCTGCGACCAGCACTTTCTGTCTACTCATACAAAACAATTGACCTAAAAATTCAACGTACGTAAATGTGTATTATATATATACATACTAAGTCACACGTGTGTGCATGTATAAGCGAGTTGAAGGTCAAATACCTGACATGAAAGTTTTATCCAGCAAAACGTCACAGCTGAAACTGAGGCGTACTGAAATGTGTAATTGCACAGGTTTATGTATATATTTGTCTATATATATGCAGATCTGGCACATCTACGCTACAGGGCAGCCCAACGTATATCGAAATGAGAGATATGTATAAGTAAAGACTGTCGATGAACACTTAAGCGCCCTTGTACGTATTTCTCCGTGGGGGCTACCAGGTGAAGCAGGAGTCTACTTTACGCAGAAATCCATTTATATATATATATATATATAAAATATGTTGTACACGCATAGGCGATGAGACCGCTGCAAATGAGTGAGCGAGGCAATTGAACCTACTAATATATATATATATATATATATATATATATATATATATATATATGTATGTATTTTGTCATTTAGTGCAGTGTAACGCTGATGTGAGATCTGCTGAAAAACACATTGTATGTATATACAAATTTCACAACCCTCAATTGATTCGTTTGCGAGAGTACAATGCGACGGCATATTGCAAGGTGTTTGGAATTACTCTGGGTAACATGTGATCATTTCTTTCACCTCGCCCACCAACTCGTAGTAAATAGAAAACGCCACACTTCTTATTATATATGTATATATATATATATCATATATTTTGATATACGTTGTAAAAGGCTAACTTCCTTCTTTAATTCTTGATTTGAATGTTTTACTATTGATGTCGGAAGTGTTTCTCGTCGTGGTGTTTTCCTGCTGCGGATATGGGCAGATATACACTGATTTTCTGAAACGCGTATACTGTACGGGTGATGCACCTAAAAGTATATATATATATATATATATTATACTTTACTATCATATACTTTTTACTTTTCTATATGCGTTATTATTATACTCGTTTTTACTTTTCTATGGGTATGTACGAAGTGCAACATGAAGTCATACATGTCACATCGACAGCTTGATGGCAGCAAAAAGGTAAGTGACCTACAATATAGTGAGATAGAGAGAGATAGCAAAAGCGAGAGAGAACTGGAGAAAGAATGACAATCACAATTCAAACGGGTTACCGACATCCCTTCGATTTTTATCTGGAATCATCTGCCCGCAGAAGTGTCGAGTAGCACAAACATGATTGCAGCAGCGACCATGTGCATACTTAGGTATAGGCGCCAAAGTGGCTGGACAATACATATATACACATAGAAGAGAAAAATAATAAATAAAAAAGGTATAGGCGCCAAAACGGTCAGTCAATAGATATATACACAGATGAAAAAAATTTGAAATTAATAATGTGCATTTGTGCAAGAACAAATTCTTTTGTATGCGCACTCACGATTCCCGTCAAATCTTTGCAGACGATGCTTGTATACCTCTGCCGCAATGTAATTTTCGTGTAGCTCGACTAATCCCGCGACTATATTTATATGTAAACGTCTCATATGATATAGATATATATATAAATATATATGTATATATATATGTCCAGCGTAGCCATACTCAAAAACACCAATCTATACTAGTGATGAAAAATACTATTAGTCATTTAGAATGTGGTATATGTGTCACTGGGTAATTGAGTTTGTCTTATCCTCCCCTTCTCTCGTTAGACATGATGCACATATGTATGCGTATGTTCTCCCATTTGACAGAGCGACAATATTCTATGAGCATTCCGAGTCGACAACAGATGTGCTAGTTCTTGGAATTCATAAAACAATAATAGAACTTCCTCTAGCGGCAAAAGTCGAATTTTATTCATCTAAATTTGACTCTTCATTTGCTTGCACATTCGTTTTCTCTCCCATTGAGTAACCTCTTTATAAATAGAAGAAAGCTGCTCAGTATCGCATTAAAAAATCATTTCGGAGAGGTAAGATTGAGCGATCGTAAGTTTCAAGGAAATGGGCCTGCACATGTTTCGTGCCTGTGTCTACATGTCTGTCATCGATTCATTCTTAAAGGTGAGAGCATACACAGGAATTTGCACCAAGAAAACAAAGAAATCCTCCCACTGAGCAGACGCGTTTCAATCAATTCTTCCAAATAGTTTTCCTTACAAATCCACCTGAAAAGTCGACTATGCAAACACACATCTCCTCCAAATCTGTGAACAGCGTGAAAAATCATATCTGTAGCTTCAGACTTAAAAAAAACGTTGAAAACACTTTGAACACTTTCACCAAATGATTTTTTTATATAAAGTTAGGTCTATCGATCGCGTTTTTTTCGTCGTGAGAGCTGAAGACAGGGTTTATTCTTTCGAAAGAACCCGTCTCTTCTTTCTCTTGCCAAGAGAAATTCCCTCATATATACTGGTAGCTGCTGGTGGTCCTGCAGAAGCACCATCGGCTACGTCTATTTTGACCATTTGAGAGACTACTGGTGCAAGTGCAGCTGCTTCGAGAGCTGCTTGACTACTGCTGCTACGAAACTGCGCTTTGGCTAAGTAACTATAAGGAAACAAAGAGAGATTTTCGGCCGCTGCAGCCATATTGGTGTTGCTATCGCTGCCGCTATTGTCGTTGCAGCTCGATTCACAATTTTTCCGCACTAAAAGAGCAGGCTTTAATTCGCCCTTGCACTCATCAACAGCATCAGCAGCAACAGGCTTAGCACTGAATTCCGCAGCAATGGCAACCGTGGAAGCAGTAGCAACAACAGGCGCAACACTTGAATTCGTAGCATTTTTCGCTGTTACAGTAGCGCATGGTTTAGCAACATTAGTTGTTGCAGGAGTTTCGTTAATTGTAGCAATCGTAGCAGAAGTTGGACTCGACGAGAAAGAAGAGACTTTCTGGAAAGCGAACACTTTGTAGAGAGAGAAGACTTCAAATTGAGGTTTATCAAGTTGCTGGCTTGGTGTGAGAGCGGAGAGCCACTGCTGAAGGGCAGCAGTGGTGCGGGTGTTGCCTGCTTTTGCTGTTGCAGATAGAAATTCAGGAAACGAGAGTGAAAGCACCAGCTTTAGTTGCAGAGACGCTGCAGCAGCACAGATGCTTCTCCAGGGAAGAACAAATTCTTCAGCGTCGATCGAGTCAGCTAAGTAAAAGTGGTAGACAATGCCAAAATCTTTCTCCAAATGCATGCGCAAATGAGCTGCTGCTGCTGCTCGGCTGCTGATACTCAAATTTTCGAAAACATTGCTTCCATCAGGAAAAACTGCCACTCCCTCGCTTTTTATTCCGCCTGAAACAAACACTCAAAGAAGATACAGCAAATTCGAAGCAGCCACAGCAGCCCCCTTTGAAATAGCTGCAACATTGTTAGCAGCCACAAAAACAGTTGAAGAGCAGCCACACCAAGTAAAGCAGCAGCGGCAACAGTTGAAGCAGTTCGCAACACTTAAAACAGCCACCACAACAGTTGAAGAGCAGCCACAACAGGCACCAAGAAAGGAAGCAGCTACAACAGCCAAAAACCAGCAACAAATACCAAATATTCACAGCACAGTCGAAACTGCGAAAGCAGTCATTAGAAGAGGAAAAAAAGCCGAAACCCCATCAGCAGACAACCAGCCCTAATTGCAGTCGTAGTAAAGCTGCTACAACAGTTGAAGTCGCAGTTGCAATAGCAGACAATGAGAGACAGCAAAGAAAGCAAAGCACCAACTGCAGCCCAGTGAACCAAAGAGAAGGAACACAATGATACAGAACAGCGATAGCACTACGAGAAGCGGCAGCAGCAAAGAAAGGACAGATGTAAACTAGGAAAAAGCAGCACTATCGACAAGGGAAATTAAGTAGAAAGGCAATAGAAGCACAATTCTGGCACAGGAACACATCGATTTCCAGCAACAGCAGCACAGAGTGTCAAGCGAGGCGGTTGTAGCAGAGAGAGAGAAGAAGTGGAGGGTAAAAGAAGCAACAACTGAGCCGCAACAACTCAGCTGCACAAGGAAGAACACACAGCAGCAGCAGACACATACGCCAAGAGAAGAAAGCCCGGCACATACATTAAAGGAGAAAGCAAAAGAGACACACAGAGCCGAAAAAACGAAAAAACAACATCCGAACTCTCTCTCTCTGTCTGCAGATAGAGTAGCGAGGAAGGAAAAGCAAGACGCGCGTCACTGCACACAGCCAGCAGTTCACAAGTGCGCACTGCTTTGAAAGCTTATTTCTGCACATACACCCAGAAAAAATTCGTCCACACAAAGTGTGAGAGAGTACGCAAAGCACACCAAGAAAGTGTGCCCTTCCAGTGGAGAGCACGCTTCTGCATGTTTTTCAACACATTGGAGACAACACACACTGCTGCAGCGACTAAACAAAGCCCTCATCTAGCGAGAAAAGCAGACTGCGAGCTCCTCTCCTCTCTCACTTGCAGAGTCAGCAACAAGGAGATTCGGTGCTGACGTGTTTTCTTCTTCGGCAGCTGTAGTAGCAGCGAGTCTGCTAGCCACTGCAGCAACCGCAGCATCTGGACAGTCACGCAGCAACTGCACGAGCGCATGCACTTTGATGGTGATAGCATAAATATCGTTTCCAACCTCTAAACACCAGCCACTTCCAGCAGCTGCTCGTTGCAGCGACTTTGCGTCGTCGAGCGATTTCGCAGCAGTAGTTGCCGCAGACCGTCTGCGCAAAGTCGCAGCTGGAGAAAGCAGCTGCAGCAGTAGAAAACGATCCGCTAAAACTTCGCAACAAACAGTGCTGCCTAGCAGAAATCCGCCTTCTTTCAAGTGAGCCGCTGCTCGACTCAGCAGTTGCTTCGCCTGCTCCTGCGACTGCATCATGTAGTGCAGCGCCAGCTGTACAGACACCACGTCGAACTGCTGGCCACGTAGAAAATTCAGCGACTTCGCTTCCAGCAAGTTTCCGACGTGAAATTCTGGGGGCTTCAGCAGTGAGTCTGTTGTTCCAGCAGCGGAGTGCCCGCCATTTCTTGGGTGAAAGCGCTGCTGCTGCAGTCTGCGACGAGCTTCTCTGATTTCGTGGTGCGAGATATCTACGCCTACGAATTGAGAAATTCTGCAGTTCAGGTACTTCCATATGTCTTGGCCGTGCCCACAAGCTAGGTCCAGCACTGAGTCGCCTGCATGCACGAACTTTTCCAGCAGCAGGCGTTTCACCTGCGAAAGCGAAACAAGTTCAAAATCCAAATCCGAGACACATTCCACTGTACAACGCGACACAAAGAAGCTCATCTGGATGCGATGAAACGCAGCATGCAAGAACACACCGCAGAAGCCAAATAAAGAAGTCAAAACCCTGTTTTATTGTGTATCTAGTTCTTCCTCGAACAACAAAAAGCGACCACCGACACAGGAGAGAGAAGCAGTTCACACATACATACGTAGAGACACAAGTATATAATACAAAGGTGTGTAGACAAATAATAGACGCTTGCAAATATCTCACAACCCACCGAACAGACGCTGGCAAATCTCTCAAATTTAGCAACCACCATTCGCATACGACACACAGTGTCTTTTATCGAGCAAAGAGACAGAAAAGGTGGATATGTAGAAGGACAATATACAGTGACTGAAAGCATACCACGTGCGCATCTTGCTTCTTTCTGCACAGCTACTGAGCTGCAGAAGTTGCCTCGTCTGTTTGTCGGAGGCGCTGTACTGCTCTTTCTCTCTCTCTTTGTTGAATTTTTGACATGACTGGATATGCATGTTTTTTGCATAGACGTTACTAGAGAAAGCTGTGTGTGGAATTTTCGGTACCTCCCTACGCTCAGTTGCGCACTCGAAACCCACTGCCTCGTGTGTACGTGACTTTTAAGTAAAAAAAGAACTTGCCCACTTCATCTCTGAGTCACATAAACATGAGTTGTGTGGGGAAGAGAACACACAGAGAAGACGTCTCTCTCGCTCGTGATGAAAGCGCACACAATTTCTGCATTCTCCACACACCCAAACACCCTTCAGCCAAAAAACACCGACCAGTTCTTGCAAACATTGCAGCTCTCCTCCTCCTACACACACACACAGACAAATACCTGGTTGTTATGTATGCGTAATCCAGCGACTCGAGACGCTCCCGCTTGAATGAGTTTGCGCTGATTGTAGTGACGCTGCACAGCGTGGACGACGTCGCCGAGGTGGTTGGGGAAATAGAGCGGAAACGCAGCAGGAGAAGTTGCTATTAAAGCAGTTTCTTCAAAGCACTCATCCAGCCAGCGAGCCAGCACGCGAGCGTTTTCGAGCAGCAGCTGCGCAAGAGCTCCGAAGACGTGCGGTTTTCCGTTTCGCATCTTTTCTCTTTGCTGCTGCAGAGCTCGTCCACAACCCACTAGGCGAATCAGCACCTGCTTGGTTTCTCCATAGCGGTCCAGATCAGCTGCGAGTTGCAAACTCTCCTGCCCTGCTGCATCTTCCACCACAGCGTCTTTTTCCACCACAGCATCAACCACCACAGCGTTTTTTTCCAGCACAGCGTTTTTTGCACTTTTTGAGTGGCTGTTTCTTTTTCTGGGTTTTCTGCGTGTGCTGCCTTCGCTGCTGCTTCTACGGAGCAACAGAAGAGCAGCTGGAGTGCTGCAGTCTTCCAACTCGCCCTCTTCACTCACCTCCAAAGTCCAGACCGGGCTCTCAAACTCTCGATGCTGCTCGCTTTCGAGTTCTTCTTCTCCTCGCCGTTGCGTCTGCTGCGGTTTGAGACGCAACTCCCACAAGTCGTGCACAGCCCACCAGCGCTGAACCACTGCTGCCTGCTGCTGCTGCGCACTTTCTGTCTCTTCTTCTTCTGCTTTTTCTGCTTTTTCTTCTTCTGCTTTTTCTGCTTTTTCTTCTTCTGCTTTTTCTGCTTGCTTCGCTCTCCGTGGCTGCGACGGAAGAGGGGGCGGCTCCAACTGGCTGAATCGAGTGGTGATTTCAGACTCAGCAGTCAAGCGCATGTGCAAGTTGCTGTTGGGCCTGTAAATGGTGCGACTGCCCAACGGCACTCGCTCAACCACTTCCACCACCACTTTTTTTTGCTCCTGCTTCTTTTCTTCCTCCTCCCTGCAAACTCTCGTCTTCCTCTCTCCTTGTTCACCCTCACTGCTGCTCACAAAAAGAGTACTAGCAGTAGCAGTAGCAGTAGTAGGAGTAGTATTCGCATTTGTATTTGTAGTAGTTGTATTCGCATTCGCATTTGTATTTGTATTTGTATTTGTATTTGTATTTGTAGTAGTTGTATTCGTGGTGGTGGCAGTAGTAGTGGAGGAAGAAAGAAGTCGATAACGGAGAATGCGAGCCCCACCCAGGCCGAGTTCTTCCTCTTCTTCCGCTCGTTGTTGCTGCATGAGTTTGTTGTTCAGTGCAGCTTCAGGGGCTCCTCGATTCGCAGCAGAAGAAGAAGGGGAAGAAGAGCGCAAACTGCATCGATCGACGACTTCGAAAACGCGCGTTTTCCTCGCAGGCACGAACTCGTACGCTTCGCGTCTAGTTTGCAGCAGGCGCTGCAACAGGCGCTGCACTATAAGCTGCACTTGTTCGTCGGGGTCTCTCTCTGCTTTGTCTGCTTCAGACTCTTTTACAGCCCCTTTTTTCGCGTCTGCCACTATCCGCTCTTCGAACTTCACGTCAGTCTCCGCTTGTTCGTCCAACACTGCGTCTAAAGCGACAGGCAGTCGAACTCGCCACCCTGAGTACTTCCCCACAAGCGAGCCCACACTCGCCGTCACTCTCAGCTCTTGCTGCTGCTGCGAAAAGTCTCCAACTCGAGGCGCTGCCTTTCCCTGCAAAGCGCTGCAGTGCTCCTCTGCATGCGCATCCTCTGCTTCGCATTTCGCTCTTGTTCTCACTGGTGCTGGAGCAGTAGAAGTAGTAGAAGTAGTAGTAGTGGTAGAAGTGGTAGTGGTAGTAGTGGTAGTGGTGGTAGTGGTAGTGGTAGTGGTAGTGGTAGTGCCATTGCTGCTTGCGTCGCAGCACTCAGCGAGAAAGGCCTCAGTCAAGCCCTCGACGGTGGGATCGAGTGCATGCAGTTTTCCCAGAGGCAGCAGTCTGCCAGTTCGAGGTCTGCAGCGTCGTCGCTGAAACGACCCTCTCTGTGGAGTCGCGGTCGCCTTCTCCTCCACCCTCAAACGAAAACCACCTTCTTCGGATGGTGGTGGTAATGGTGGTTGTGGTAATGGTGGTGGTGGTAATGGTGGTGGTGGTAATGGTGGTGGGTTTGAAGCGACTGCTGTGGCTTGCAGTGAAGCAGTTAAGCGAGTGAAACCCGCTGCACACCCGCTGCTCTTCAGCAGCAGTTGCTGCTTTGCATGCTGCTGCTGCTGCTGAGGCGACTCCACTGAAGAAAGAAGCCCACTTTTCGGTGTCTCCTTTTCCCTCTCTGAAGCAGAAAAACCGTGTCTACTTTTGTGCTCGTCTACTGCCCACGCCTTCGCGTGTCTCGTGGCTCCTCCTCCTCCTCCGCTCCACTCCCTTCCCCCTTCACCGCCACCATTTGGGAAAAAAGCAGTTGTTTTCTTTTCTGTCGTTGGCATTTTTTTCCACAATTCTTCGCGCTCCACTGCATTCTGTCTTTGGGCACGAAGAACCCACTCACTTCACAACAACAGCAACATTCTACCTTTTTGACACACAGCGGACTCACCGTGCTGAGTGACCCTCTTCAACGCACACACTCAACCACTCAAAAAACACATTCAAACACTTACATACATGAATACATACATGTATACATATATACATACGTACATACATACGTACATCTATATATATATGTTTGTGAATGTGAATGTATATGTATACTCAGTTTCGTATTCTGTGACGGAGGGGGTCGCACGCTGGACTTTTCACCATAGATTAGGTCGAAAACGGTTAGAGCTGAGGGAGTCATACATCCCATGGAGCAGCGTCCCTTGAATTCAAAGAAAAAGCTGCATACACTTCACCGAAAACCTGTTAAATATACTTCGTCTTCTGCTTAGATACATCCACACAATATATATATGTATGTGCAGATAGTCCAGTGAGGAAATTCGTACATACGAGATATATCGAGACCTAGGTAGCTGATATCTATGCGTACAATTTTGAAGGAGAATAAATTTAGCGACTTGAAACTATGCAAGAATATAAGGACATAGCATCCGTTTCGGAGGGTCAGTTCCACATATAGTTCAGGGAAACCCGGGGCACAGAAAGCCAACTCTTAGAAGAAATGAGCTGCACGGAAACTCAGATATTTAACGTGTATTCGAAATACGTCAGTGTAATTAGAAAACTTCGACAAACTACTTTCGACAACATCGCTTTGTGTAGACATATATAAACGTATATGTACAACATACATATTAATGGGAATACTACAACCGTGTACAAGTAATTCTGTTGTCAATTACAACAAGCGGAAAATGACAAAGAAAGGAGCGGATCCTAAACATATCGCCATTACACACACTAAAATGAGAGAGGGCATCTACAGAGTCACAAAAAGAAACAAGGGAATGACTGAAGCGAGAAAATAGGGGGAAGGCACAAGGGGTGAAGAAAGAAACTAGATTTAAGATTTTTCGCAACTCAAAAGCTATTGTAGAATCTCTGCGTTTTCGAATAACAACAGCTACATTACAAATCCACAGCAAAAACGATGCATAGCTACGTACTGGATTAGGTAATAAGAAGATAAGAAAGCGGCTTCGCTAAAAAGACCAAGTTTATGTATAGTCAAACATCTGTACTTGTACCTGAACCTAGACCTGGATGTAGAACTTGACGAAGAGTGAGAAAAGAAGAAGCAGCACTTCAGCCAGCTGGATAAAAGGAGATACAACTAGGGAAGGTACACCGGAGAAAGCAGGAGATCATAAAAATCAGAGAGAAATTGTCACTTGCACCATGAGACATACTACGCTCAAAGGACTTCAATAGATTGCAGAAGAAAAACGCGATACCAACATATATCACCATTCATACACCCCTCGTCTACGACATCATATGTCTTTGCTGTTAGTTATCTACTTCGACTAAAAAATTATATGTGATAAACAGGTTTATATCATCAAGGATGCACATTCCGTCGTCAGAATTTATATGTCTTGCTGGTAGTAATCTACCTAAACAGTGGAGAGTTTTATGATAGTTCGAGAGCTATAGGTTAATTCCTTTTAGAAACGCATGCTGCACAGATGTGGAGAAATGGCACTCGGAGAGTTGAAAAAACCCGAGGCGCGAATGCCCTAGTAGATAAGCATCAAAAATTCAAGTGAATCAATAAATTCCGAGAGACTTGTACCGCATATTCATTCGAATAGCAAAAACAGTCGCTGATCTGGCGCGTTCTCTGAGAAAACTCAAGCTTTATGCAGAATCCCATTTTTATAAACCACTGCACGTATGAGTCAGTCACGTAAAGAATTTCCAAATTTTTTTCTTCTCTCTCTCACACTCTCTATATGTATGCATGTAAAGCACATAAAGTTCAACAAAATTAGCATGCTTGATGTGTGTCCACTCTCTACGCGTCTGTATACGAAAATTATTTCTATTTTTTTTTAGTTAAAATTAAGGTCAGAGGACTATCATGAAGGGAACGTAGAGATATACTCATATTTATTCATTTCGTTATGTCTAACGTACAGAAATATATGCTTCACGGTGAGCTACGTCATGGCTGCACTTACGCAACGAAGTCGCTGGTAAGAACATACATGTATATGTCTGCATATATACCATGCTTACTACCGAGAAACTTTTATGATCTGTATGGTGTCTCACTGCCATCCTGCGCTCTTTCAAAAGTGGTAAGCGGCTTGAAATGGTTATCAGGTGAAAGTCGACGTGAACTAGTTGCAACTCGTACGAAGCGAGTACATAGATTTCGTGTGGGCTATACTACGTAATGCAGCGACTCGTAATGTGTACTGCAGGCAGTAATTGACTCGAATTAGTCGCAGCACAGGCACGCAACAGATAAATAGATATAACGTGGATTGTATTATAGTAAGCATAATAATATATATCAAGTAATATAAGCGATATACTATCGGCACCAATCGAATACGTCCATTACACGTAGTGTATATATATATATATATATATATATATATATATATATATATATATGTATATATAGTGTGGTGCAAGATTGACACGATAACCGCGTAAGGTACATATGCGTAGTTGTAGCACGCGCGTGAACAATATATATAGTACTAGCCTTTGCATTGGAAAAGTTAAAAGCACTTATCAAGGCACACACAATCAAATTGAAGTCTGAGATCTTCAATGAAAATAAGTTGACATTGGTGAAACCTGAAAATCACACATACATACATGTATACCTATGAGTTGATCAAAACCACCGGCGAATACAAGTGACTGTTTTCTTTTTTCTCTCGACAGCAAGGTTGCTTGTCTTGCAGCGCATACGTTGTATACAAATTATGGAATGATAATTTTGCGTAAGTTAAATAAATGATGATTCCCTATATGCTCACCAGCCATACAGATTTCATTATTTGGATACTTATAGATACTTTTTTTTCTCTATATCGCAAAATCTTGCTTTCTCGTAACGTATCCTTCTATCAATAAACAGAATTCATCTATAGAACAGCCACGGGAACTTTATGTGTTTATAAAATGGCATATGACATCGTATATTCGTTGATTTGCGACCCCCTTCATACCCTTGTATAATATATACAACGAATATATTTAATTATTCGGTAATCATATTTGAGTTGTGTACAATGTGATCGCAGAAGTACTTATATATATGTAGATATTTATTGAATCAAGGAGAAACAAATAAGGAGCTTGAATAAACTCTGGAATGGGATATAAGTACACATGTATACTCAGTGCACTGCCGCAAAATTAGAAGTTCGACAAGCTGTTCAAACACTTACAGTAGTATTACGTGATGGTCATATCTACAGATAGGGAAACGGTACTGGTTGGAGACCGACTGATGTACCCGTGCATCTCGACAAGTCCGTCTGAGCTAAATTTCAAGCTTGAGACATTCTATATATATACTTCAGTGGAGTATATGTAGAAATATGCTAAGAGAGTCGTGAGTTACGGTGTATAGTAGTTTCAGTTGAGTCTGTTGGTACGTACATCAGTCTTTTCGAAGCGAACGTAGACGTCGACAGAGTAGATATCACGTCTACATATACGAGTGCTGGTGTTGTTACTTTTGTTGGTGTCGGTCAAGCATTCGGTGCCAGTTATGTTGTTGTTGTTTCTGTCGCTGATGATGCTGCTGTCGCTGCAGCTGTTGCGGCTGCAGGTTAGACAGGCACACACGTGGAGCAGTGGCTGCTATCAGGCGGCTGCGCTCTACACACAGTCATCTACAGAGATAAGTAGTTTCTCTGGTTAGAATACTGCTTTATCCCTATCTTTTGTCCTTGGTTGTCTGCTCTTTTTGATTCCATTTTCTCACAGCAGCAGCTGCTGCACAGTCCGTGAGCACGTAATCAAGAACAGCGCCGCGCCGCCAAAAACGGCAGAGAGAGACGCTGTGTAGAAATAGATTTTTCAAAGTCTAAACACTATGGTGGTTGTCAACACACATATCTTTAGTGCTTCTTTACTTGAGAGTAGGCGCGGTTCAGAATGAAAGGCTTCAATTCGCATTCACTTTACTGTACTCCTCTTTTCTTTATTCGCGAATCCAGCCGATAAATTGATCTCCATTTCAGCTGTATACGGAGCGTATTCTCTCTACGTCAACCGCTTGTGTGAGAATGTCCGTTTACTCTTTCCACCCCTCATATATCTGTGCTCTAAGTGGCTCATCGCAATCGTTACCGCACATATATGCACTCTCTCTCACATAAATATATATTTTATATATATATATATATATATATATATACATATATGTAGGTATATATCGGTATAACACGACGTATATACGATCATTTTCATCAAAGTATGTGCTCAAATATCTGGATCTATGTATATGAATGTTCCTTCGGCGAATATAAATATGTTCACACGCTGTACAGTGTGGCTTTTCAAACGTGACAATTGAGACTGGATGCGATTTTTGAAGGAAAGGCGTCAAAATGCAATCAGTGTACTTTACGTCTTTTCTTGACGACTAAGCCAATGAATCGATATCTAACCCAGCTGAATTCGGAGCGGTAGCCTCTCTCCTTTGACGACTTGTGTAGGAACTTCCGTGATATAGAATCCACCCCTTATGTATCTGTGCGTGATTGCCTCATCGCAGGCAGTAAAATGCATAGATATATTCCCTTTATCGTGCACATATCGGTATTCACTTGAGGTGTCAAAGTCACTTTGTCAGAATACACGTGCAGACAGAGTCATACATCTGTATACTTCACCAGCGCACACAAGTGTTACATTCACACTGGTTTTTTCTACGCTGTGAATCATGCAGGGATAATATGCTACGGACTTGTGTATTCAATCCTCCACATACGAGAATATAATACGTATGTGAACGTATATAAATAACACACACGCACACACATATATGCTCCTGCATTTGCTATAGTGTATATATCCTCAAATGTGATTGTGTGGACACGTGTCTTTGGAGTCTGCTTGCACTGGAGTTTTTCTCGCTGCAATAATAATGTGATGCTCCCAGTTTTGGGATACAAATGCACAGCACTCAAAATTATGCAGCAGCAACAGCTGCAGTAGCTCCATCATCACCCTTTCCTGGTGCATTGTATATCTTGAGCATAGCAAGTGTCACGAAAGCACTGGTCAATAATAGCGAGAAGGGGTGATTGCGACGCACAATTTAATTCAGGAAACAGCCACAGAAGCAGTTTCCAAGCATTGAAATGTCTAACTCCTTTTAAGTGAAGTCGAAACGGTGGAGAATGACAGCAACACGAGAAGTCTTAAAAGCTGTTTTTGTGGGAGTCGATCAGAGGTTTCCAGATTCGATTAAGAGGAGAAAAGTGCTGGTGCAGAGGTCTTGAATTTCAGCACAATCAGCTGTCAGTGCAGCTTGAAGTCCCTTTCTGCCGGTCTTTCGACCTTGACGAACTCAGTAGAGCGGTGTCTGTGATCTGTATTTTTTGCTGCTGCCTTATCTGCCACATTCATGCATCTCACACATCAAACCAGTAACGGCCATGCAAATGCGCGAGCCTTTCCCCAGCGGGTTTCCGCACTTGCAACAGTACTCGCTGCTTCAACAACAGCAGTACGGGCTTCTGCAGCAACAGCACCAATACGCACAACAACAGCAGCAGCACATGCAACGTCGATTCGACTGTGCACCCACCACAAACAATAGTGTGATGTATCCACTTCCAGCGCCGTACCATGCGTTTTGCCCCCGATCCCCACACCCACCCAATCCGTTTTCTGCAGTGCCAGCAACTGAAGAAGCAACCCAACAATCCTCAGCAATTCCAAAACCAGCAGCAACAGACGCAACAGGCACTGCTTGTGCATCTACGGCTCCTGTTTCTACTGCTGCTGCTGCTACTCCAACAACAGCAACTACTACTCCTTCTTCACCACCAGCGCCTCCACTGACGCTACGAGATGCCCTGCAGCTGCTGGGTGAAAGCGTGGCTGTTTTGGAAGGCATTCGAGTGCTGCTGTTGCAGCTGCTGCAGTGGGCAGGCGAAGTAGGAGCGCTAGTGCGAGCTTTCGACTTGTTCAAGAAAGTTTTGCGCTTTTTTTCAGGTACTTTCAGTGGCTTCTGTCCACGCTGGCTCGCTAAAGAAGCCCTGCCTATCCCTCTTCACCACATCACAGATGGGTCAAGCAGAAACAACAACAACACATTCAGCAGCGTCAGCAATAGTGGGGCTGAAGCTGTAGATGGTGGGCTTTGGAGACTGCCTTTGTCTTGGCTTTGGGGGTGGCCTTTTCGCCGCCTTGGAACTCTTCTGTATGGCTTTCTCTTTCTGGGCCTGCTTCTTCGACTGTATGTACAGTGGAAAAAATACAGGTAGTGCGCGAAGAAGCTGCAGAAGTCGTGGTATAACGAAAGCTCAAACGTGACGTGGAACAAGAGCTGCACCACCACCACCGCTTTTTCCACAGCTTTCGGAATTTCTCTCACTAGACTTTGCTCACGCATAAGGCCTCTGCATGCACTCAGGGCACACACATTGTACAGAAATATAGGGCACACTGTACAATGCAGCAGCAGCCCACAAACGCGTACACATTGCGATGGCGTCAAGTGGCTGCTTAGAGTTACACGTGAATTACAAAAAGATTTGAACAAAGAAGAAGAAGACTAGACACACGTGTGTGTAGGAGACTCTTCTGTTGACGCAGCGCATGCAAAGACATATGAAACTCCACAGGCGAAACTCGTCTCCTTATGCACAATCGAAATCCACACCTGCATTGTGTCTACGTATATATCTGGACAGCAATAAATATCTCGATTATTCTTTCGTGGTATGCATAAACAATACAAATTTGTTATGTAAATTAAGTGGACGAACACGTAGGTGAAGCACACCCGTTTTTTTGCTGCAGGGCCACAAGCAACACACAGAAAGACGCTAGCCTGTGTATGTATGTTGTAGGCGGGCGTGAGTTGAAGGTTTAGATCTTAGCAAGGGTAGACTGACTTTGAAAGTGCATGCAGTGCAGAAGCGCCTTATCCGCTGTATGCTTTGATCGTGAAATCTTTGCTGAGGATTAAAAAGTGCAGAATTCTACCAAAAGCTATGCATATTCACATGAATATGCATTCTAGAAGATTGTGATCAACTCCTGTACTGTTTCCAGAGTTCCTCCTTGTATGCACGTAGCCCTGTGCGTATCTGGTGCGTTTTTCTGGGGCTATAACCTGTACGGTACAAAATGTTTGTATTCGCGAATTTCAGGACTTTTTGCTTTTCACGTGATTGATGTGTCACATCTGATGCAGAACCAGCGAACGACTCTGCACGTAAGCAGGCATCTGCCAAATATAAAAAGTAGCTGTACACTTCCTATGTAGATGTTCCACAGTGTCATACACTAGCCACTGACGGACTTCTGTATGCTTCTGCAATACACTCGAGTGCCCCTGTGTCTCTCTACGAACAACACACGCCGATAAAAGTGTACGTACTACGTGCAGACTCCTCGCTGAAATGCCAAACACATACATATATGAATATGTCTTTTTTACCTGTACATGTTTAGACCCACAGATTTCTGGTGAACGTGGTAAACTGAGGTATAATATCCTGTGCACCAAGCTTGTCACGGTTGCATGTGTGCAGCTCTTTTTGTGTCTGTTTAGACGCCTGCTGCGAGAATATCGTGGAATGACTGAGCGACTGGCTGCTCGACGGAAGAAGCGGCAACACGAAGAAGAGGACGTAGCAACAGCAGCATCAGAATCGAAAACTGAGTTGTTTTTCAATGCGCCAGTGTTGCTGGGTGACTGTTCTTCACAACGGAGCGAAGACGCAAGAGTTGAACGAAAAAAGCAGCACTGCTGTGTAGCTTTTGATTCGACCTCGAATGAGTCGTCGCGATTGCAGCAAGAAGAAGCCGTGGTGGAATCAGGCCTTTTCCCACCAGAAACTGCCACCAAAAGAACAAAACCCGCAGACTTGGAGGCTTCAGTGACTCCGCCTCCTCGAGAAGGAGCCGCGATCTTGCAGCAGTATCTGCTTCACCGTGAAGAACGCGAAAAAGACAAAGTTTACGTGTCGCTTGCGAACTACGCTTCTGCACCCAATACTTTTGAGGTTTTCGATGATGTTTGTTGCGACCCAAGCAGTCAAAACTCCTGCTCTACTGAGTCGAGAGACGGACTTCAGTTTCCTGCAGTGCAGCAAACACGACCTCTGCTTTTGAAAAACGACTCAGAAAAACTCGCTGACGCAGCAGGAAACTCGAAACACTCTGCAAGACCGGAACCCACTGCAGTGGGCTCAACAGGAGGACTAGTTGAAACAACTGATAAAAAGGAGAAGTGCAGGCAGCAGTTGGCTTCTTCTCTGGCTGACTCGACTTTCCATGCTGTTGTTGCTGCTTCTCCTGTTGGCAGCAGCTCACTCACCACAGCAGGTCCCTCTTTCTCGAGTTGTGTAGTCTCTGATCGAGCCACAGAAGAAGTCAAAAAAAGTACAACTAGTGCTTTATTTCCGCCTCCACTGCTTCTTGCTGCCCACTCTACAACTGCTGCTGCTGCTGCGGATAAGACCGCCATTCATGCAAAGCCACCTGTTGCTCTGGTTGGTTCTGCTTCACACGGAAACTCTGCTGCTGCTTCTTCTGATCTCACGCAAGATGCTAAATCGTCTACTTCTGTGTCTATTCCTGAACTCAAGACACAAGCTACTGATCGCGAAACAGCTGTGAGCTGCCCATTTTTTGTTGCTACTGCTGCTTCTCCTCAAAAAAAAGTCGTTTCTTCCATGCATGCGGCTGCTTCAGCTGCACCAGCTTCAGTCTCCAACACTGCTTCTGTTGCGCCTCCTTCACTATCGACTACTACTACTGCTACGACTATTCCGAGCACCTCCAACTCATTCTTAACTGCTGCTGCGACTGCAGACTTCTTACCGACTACTAGGAAAACGACGAAAGTAAGTGAGAAAAAAGGAGAGACTGAGCAGTCTCTGAGCATGCCTTGTACGCCTCTGTTTGACGTCAATCCCTTCTATGCTTTGTTTGACAAGCAACAGCAGCAGCAAGAAGTGAAGAAGAGGCAAACGCAACAGCAACCTAAAGAAATTGAAGCGGAAATGGAGCTTTGTAAGCGAGAAAGTGAGTGGTCCGCAGTGGATGAGGTTTGCTGCTGTCTAAGAGACGACCACGGAAGCGCAGCAGAAGAAAAAGTCTGTCGCGAAAAGTGCTGCAGCAGCACAGAGGACTGGTGGAACGTCGTCGATGCGGCTGGTTCAGGTGTACGTACACCCCGTGAAAGTGAAGAAATCCTCAACCACGTGTCGTACAACGACACCAGTAATGCCTTGGACGAAGCTGTTGCTAGTGGTAGTATTGCGGCTGCAGAGACTCCGGGCTTTGACGATTCACGTCAAGCTTCGGAACAAAAACGGGATTTTCATGTGACGAAAACAGCGAGTCCAGTGCAGCCTGCTCAGTGCTGGCAATCTATGGAAAAAACAGCCGCTGCAAGTCCTCCTGCTGTTGTTGTTGTACAGAAAGATCTTTTCTTTCCTGAGGATAGCGGCAAAAGCAGACAAGCACCACCCACCCCCAAAAGAAGTTGTGTTTGCGATAGAAATTTCAGTGTGGACACAAATCGAGTCAGTCTCGAGTTGACGAAGGAGGTTTCTGGTCAGACATTGTTGCAGCAGAATGAACCAAGGAGGCTGCTCACGCTTGCGGTTGTCTCATCACCAGCAGCAGCTGTAAATGAAAGCTCAGCACCAGAAAGAGAGACAGAAAACGAAAAAGAACAATTGTCGCCTTACGCTACTACTACTACTCGCACTGTCGCTGCACTCTCTGTTGGCAAGGGGGAAGCCCCTAGGAATACACACAGTGAATTAGCAACTTCATCAAAATCTAGTGCTAGTGCAGATCCTGCTATGCTCGCTGTTGCTGAACAAATAGGTGTGCATGCAGCATCGAACTTGCTGCGGAAAGCAGCAGCGCCATCGCCCCCAAATCAAGAACAGCCACAAGAAAAGGATTGCATGCGTGTAGCAGCAAACGACAAATACGTGCGCACAAATGACGAAACGCCCTCGACTACTAGTGCAGGGGAGGAGTGGTCTACAAAGCAACAACACGCTGCAACAGAACAGCAGAAATAAAATCAATATGAAGCAAGTGCCAAAAAAAAAGAACTCGTATACACAACTATATATGTATAAGAATATTTTTATGCATAACATTGTAAAATCTCGTGTGCAGCAAAAAGAATGGCAAAGGAGTGCGAGGAAAATTTTACCAAACGTTTTGCAGCAGTTGCAGAAGCAGCTAATATACACTTGAGAAGTCATTGCAGGTTACCTGACAACGCAAAATATATATACACAACCGCAGAGAGCATCATCGTGGCATTCCAACACAGCGGCAGCTAGGATGAACAGCAGCAGAAGATGTGGAACTGATCAGTCAAAGCTGGAGATATTCGACATGTAGCAGCACGCGCCCTACCAGCAAAGACAACGGCAGACTGACAACCTACAAACACATTTATTCTTACAATGCTGCTTTTGTTGTTCATCTGAAAATTCCATAGACGTTTATATATACATGTAAATAAAATTTATGCTCTTGTGCTAGCCGTGTGTGCTCTCATTGCAGCCTCTACAATCTACATCTTCGTTCAGCTCTGCAGCATATCTATTTGGATACTCAGTTGTGTGCTTAGTACTAGCTGGATAGATATAGTTACAAAAACATATCTATATATATATATATACGTATGTTACGCTATGTGTGGAATGTTTGTATGCGTCTATGAACGACGGTACATATATATAAATAAATATATATAGTTACGCAGTTATATGCTCAATTCAAGGTGTTCGTTTATTTTTGTTTGTATATATTTCCCCATGTTGTGCTAATTATTTCACATCTATCTATACATATATATGTACGCTAGCATCGACCGCACTGGAAGTTGCTGCTGCTGCAGGTGTTTCTTCAATTGTTCACCTGCTTTCTGTAGTTGCGCCTGTGTCGCCTGTGTCCTTGTTGGGGAAGAGGCAACACCCGCAATAGAGATGCTATGCTAATAACTGATGTTTTAGAACATGCTGTCAAAGCAGCAGCAAGACCACCAGCAGCAACGCAGCTGATAATCATTAGCAGCAGCTGTTAAGCAATCTTTGAAAAGTTGCTGCTCTTACTCTACTGCTGCTGCTGTTAATGTGGATTTGAACCTGCTGGCGTTGCTCTCTTGACTGTTGCTGCAGCATCCTGCTCTAGCAAGCAGCCAGCTGCTGGTGAACAAAAACAACAGAAAGGATGTTTGCAGTGTAGTGCAGCAGTGTGCAAAATTGATTTTGATGTCGATTTTATGCTGTAGCTGCTGCCGAGCAAGCGACACTGTGTAGTGAAGTAGCTGCTGATGCTTTTTCTGCGAAGTCAAACGGTTGATATTATTTGAAACGTGTGCAGCTATCCTCATTGCAGTGCAGAGAATTGGAATGGCGCTGCGTTTAGTGCTGCGCAGCTATGTCTCTCCTATGCGTCTGCTGCCATTCTATGGATTACAAGCTACTCAAGCATGTACACGCACTGTGACAAATTATACGAGAAAAAAGAAAGAGAAAGAGCCGGCGTACAAGCATATCTGCATGCATATAATATATATAAATATATATATAGCTTTGTATACTTGTATATGCACTGACTCATTTGTCAGTGTATAGTTTTAAACTGTATTCTTAGAGTACGTAGGTAATATGCTCAGACGTTATAGTTCTGGCACAAATGTGCATATGCGTGCTTGATTCTGCTTTCTCTCACATGTATGTGTATTTGGATACACGTATAGATTCCAGAAAATCTGTCTGTATGAGATACGTCCACATATGATAACTGAGATAAGTGAGACTTACAAAGCTGAAGAAATGGCGCTGCGGAGCTATAGTATAGCGACAACGTATGTATGGGTTAGCTGGTCAACTTGAACACTGGCATTACTTGATATGTGCACATCCATGCATAGCTATGTGCCCGTACATAATACGCACTCTACGCAAGCGACGACAAACTCCGTGTACTGGTATCGAGATCTTTCTTATACTGTCTGAGGAAGATACAATAGCCCCGCTCCATTATTGTACTCATACCCCAGCGCAATCGAGAGTGTGCATGCTCTAGAGTAGTAGTGCATACACATTTGAAAAATATTGCATGCGTTCACCAGATGGTAGCATATGCAGGTGCACACAACACTCAAGAGCGCTCGTCAAAAAACTAGATGCTTCCGGAGTGCATCCTTTGGTATTGAATTCTCTGCAGCTTTATCCCGCTGTTAGTGCTGCGATGCGCTGGAGTTCAGTTGCGACACTGCTGATGCTGTTGTGCTGCCAGAGTTAGTTGCGGCAGATGTTCAGCCGTATATACAAAGCATAATAAAGGCAATCGTGCTTCACTTTCTCCTGCTGCTATTTCACAGTATACATTCACGTTATAATTCAGCTGAGATTATACGTAAATACGAAAAAACAGCAACAGCAGGAGCACCACAATGCTGCAGCAACGGCTGCGCTACGTCTACTAGTTTTGAGAGAGATACTAGCAGCGATGGGAATTACTATTCTGATAAATTGCAGCACATATGTCCCTTGCAATCTCATGGCAGCACAAACATGCATTCTGCTTTTGAAAAAAACCTTATATCACAAGATTATGATTAGGTGTTTTCAGGGTATGTTAACTTATTTATACTGTATATACACTTATCCAATTTTCGTATATGAGACATACAACGATGCCTCCTTGATGTACATGCATGATGAGCATTACTTATATGTTTTCAGGCGGAAAAATCAAGATACCTAAGCATGATGATACACAATTGCATATATATATATATATATATATATATATATATATCGATTATACCTCGATATATTTATATATATATATATTCATATGATTAGATCGTGTAACAAGAAGCTGAGGCTTTGTTTTTCAGCACAGATGCAGCAAACGAAGCATTGCAACAACATCGACAGCTGCTCTGTTGCATCAGCAGCAATAGCAGTCGAGGGGGCGGCGCTACTACAGCAACAGGCGCGAGTCGCGACAGCACGCCGATTACAAAAACACAGATCTTAAACACATTCATCAGCAATCACGTAACAGCAGCAAATCCCCTCTTTCTCTAATAGTGCAGATATAGATTTTCCTTGAGTCACACGCTAGTGAGGTGCCTCTGACACCTTTTCGAATATTGCACTAAAGATACTTAAGCAGAAATCTGTTTGTTCTTCGCCTCATGCATTAAAAAGAAGCATCTTTATCGGATTTGGAACGTTCCTCTGTCCATTTATTTCTACAAAAGAGTTCGAAAATTTTGTGATACCAACTCATAATTATTAAAAATTTCAATGTTATTGGAGATATACTCACCCATAAATATAGCTCGACCCACACAGGGGGTTGGGGAGCACACATAACTGAATATATATGCTATGCATGTATGCGTATAGATTTCGAAATTGATGGTTTCGATAGCCTATACTGTGAGTACATAAGCATAAAGACACATAGGCAGCAGAAGGCTGCGGGTCACAGTGGAGAGCGACGATGCACACGTCAATTGCAGCAGCAGCAGAAGGCCACTATAGTACAAAGCAAGACTGTACTTGCTTCTGCAGCAGACGCAAGTGATGTTTCAACTTCTTCTTTCATCTCTGTAGAAAATCAATTGAACAGACTATAGTCGTCCTTCCAGAAACTGACCCGTTGACAACGTTAAGTCAGCAGCAGAAAAAAGTAGCAGCCTTAGCAGAAAGAAAAAACTCCGCCCACGTTTCTCGTTACAACGACAAAACAAAGCCCTTTCAAATGAAGAAGGCACGAAGCGGTTTTCCTGCATAAATTTTCCTGCTGCCACTGTTCCCTTTTTGCCGCAGCATCGCTTATCGTTTTTGAGTGACGTGCACACATTACACATCTACAGCAGTTTCAGTGCATGCATGCCATATAAAAGCTTCTGGTTGCCGTGACTAGGCAGCACCTGTACATACGGCATATATATATATATGTGAGGCCAGTTCGCGATATTACGTCGGAGCGGCCGCTGGTGCTGCTGCCTTTATGAACATTCGAATGTGGCTGCAGTCGCTGATGTGTCCATATCTCCGTACGCTTTGTATATATATATATATAGGTTTATGTGAGACCTGGTGAAGGTAAGCTCCTCAACAGTATCTCTATATATAACTATAATGTATGTACACACATACAAGTGTAGACGCACAGCAGGATCAGTGGAGCACTCTGCGCTCCTACAAATCTTCAAGTTTCAGTCTCGCACAGACGTTCATGCTCATGAGTTCCTGAAAAAGAAGCTTGCATGCGTAAGGCATGCGCAGCAGTCGCGTGGCGTCTTCAGCCACAGCAGCAGCAGCAGCGCAGCAAGAGCAAGTACGGGCAGAAGTGATGAGCCCACAAAAGCGACAAACAGAAACGGAAACAGCATCTGAGCTGAGTAACAATCGTTCTAACAGCAAAGCAGCAGCACCATAAGCAACAAGACAATCTCTCTCCATTTCACCAAGTCGAAGACCCCCTTCTCGAGCTCTGCCCTCCGTTGGCTGGCGAGTTAGCAACTGTCGAGGGCCTCTGCCTCGTGCATGCAATTTATCTTTGACCATGTGCTTCAGTTTCTGGTAATACACTGAACCTGCAAACACGTAAGTCTGCAAACTTTCCCGCTAATGCCACTTGTCAAGTACTCTTTCCCTGAATAGTGGAAGCCTCTGCTTGACAATGCGCTTCCTAGTCCCAGCAACCCACACCCTGTTGTTGAAGATCCGCACCCAAAAACAACCGCATGCGCAGCAAAAAACCCATTGCATGCACGAAACCGCATGCAACACGACAGCAAAAAGGTCGCAAAAACACGTAGACAGAAAAAGCAGCAGGACCAGCAAAGTTCTAGCAACTTTGCAGCCCTGAGAGTAGCAGAACCGAAAGCAGCAAGTACACCAAAAAATAATATACATATATATATATATATGTATAGCTAGAGTGTACAGGCGTTTGAGTGTCGCAGGATTCGCGCTTTGAATAGAAGAATACCGTATTATAGAGTCCCAGCGTCACTGCACGAATATCAGCGAGTAGACAACAGAACCAACAAAATTGGTTGATTGACAACAGGGAGTTGAGGCGGCAGCGTTGCATATACTTGTGCCACAAAATGGAGAAACTGCCATGTTCTTGCTAGCTGCATCAGCAGCAAAATGGCAAAATGAAAGCGGTAGCAACAATACAACGGAAATTGTACTCTTCAACAACCGTCTCCATACAGAAATCACCATCTCCAACGGGGCAGACAGAAAAACATATATACACGTGTAAAAAGTATATGTACGTGTGTGTACAAGTATGAGCAGGAAAGGAAATCCAACACCAGGCTACGCTACCAGTACTTTGTGTGTAGCAGCATACACAGCGTGGGCAGCACGTAGAGATGAAAGTCCACACACACACACATGTAGACACATGTATATTTTTGTACCAAAATAGTGTTTCTCTCTCTCTTTCTGCATACACATACGTCCAAATACAGCCAGCCACATAAACAAAAATATGCACTCTACATATATATATATATATGTATATGTGTATATTACCAGCGCCCCACCATGAGCAGGAGCCAGCGTGTATTTTTGATACATGTGAATTGAGAAAGTCCACACAAACGAAACACACACTTACCACAAACTACACAATACATACACCTCTACCTATGTATATATCTAGAGAGAGTGGTTTTGTGCAGCTGGCTGGGTAGCTTACCAGCAGCAACTTGGTGAGCAGCGACTTGAGCGCTGGTTTGATCGAGTTCGAGAGCATAAGGAGCAGCAGGATCAGCAGCGAAAGCAGCGGCGTTTTCATGCGTGCCGAAGGCAGAGGCGTACATACAGCAGCCAAGCAGCAGGCCAGCTTTGGCAGCAATGAGTTCGAGCATCTTGCCCACAGTCATTCGAGAAGGGAAGCCGTGGGGATTCATGATCAAATCAGGGATCCAGCCAGTTTCAGCAAAAGGCATTTCTTCTTGTCCGACGATGAGCCCCACGACGCCTTTCTGGCCGTGGCGACTGCTGAACTTGTCTCCGACTTCAGGCAGTCGAGTTTGCCGAAAAATGAGTTTGTAGTTTTTGCTGCCTTCACTGCTTTCGCTGCAAATCACTCGATCCACTCGAGCAGCCACGGGCCCCTTATAACGCGCAAAAGCAGGCGCATATCCACACACTCCAGCCTGCGCATCACTCGCACTAAAGCCCGCCACAGCAGCAGCTGCTGTGCTCGAGTAAAAGCCTCGATTCCCACCACCACTACTATTACTACTACTACTAGTAGTAGAAGAGCCAGCACTGCTGTCTACACCAGTTCTCCCCCCTCCAGTTGCAGCAGCAGCCGACAACACCGGCGCGAACTTGTGTACGTACACCTGATCTTCCTGCAGCAAAGCCCCCACTCGCACCACTCCATCAGCCTCCAAATTCTCGTAGTAAAAGCGACTGCGAGCTGCCGCAGCCCCACCAGAAAAAGAACTCAGTCGAAGACTACTGCAAGGAACACTATTACCACTACTGTTACCACTACTATTGCTGCTGTTAGTAGTAGTAGTAGTAGTTGTAGTAGGAGTGGATTTCTTGGCTTGTTGAGTTTCGCCTGAAAAGTGCACTTCGCGACGACTGCTGCTAACAGCTGCAGCAGCACTGTGACGAAATCTTTCTTGAGCTGCAGCTCGCGAAACAGCCACTGCTGCTGCTGGTGGTGGAAAAGTTTTGTCGACTGCTCCACTGAAATGTCTCTTCAGTTCCACTGTCTGTTTTCGAAAGGCAAAGCAGCGGCCGAAGCCGCGGTCGATTGACGCTCGATTCAGCACAATTGCGTCTTCAATATCGTATCCTGAGTAACTCATGATTGCCACACTCGCGTTTTGTCCTGATTCACACGCAAACACACATCACACACATATACACATATTTAGACTTATCAAACGAATCATCTGCCTCAGCGTTGTCGCTTCTCTTTCCACACCCCACACCGACTGCCTGACTTTCGTCACAAATCCATCTACACATACATATATATATGTATATTTGTACGTTTACGTGGACGGATGTATTGTATGATGGGACGAGTGTAGAGACACTGCGTGGGACTTGCTGCAGTGTGCATTGAACAGTGCAAAATTTTGAGAAGAAACCCAACAACACTGCAAGTCAGAGCAAGTCGCTTATTGATCTCTGAAGCCCCAAATCTCACAAACAAAGGTGCGACTGCACTGTGCATGCACGCGCACGCAGAAACACCCGTTCACAAAACTCGAAACTCTCGAAAAAATAAACATCAAAACTGCACCATGTCGAGACACATCCATATATATATTGAAGAGCAGAGATTATTGGTATGTATATGAGCGAGAAAGTCGACTCTGGTTGTCAGCAAGGAGTGTTAGAAGGAGAGCTGCGAACACAGTTTGCTTTGACACATCAGCATCAACAGCAACTTGTGAAGACAATTTCACATCGACAGAAAATTAAAAGCAGAAACTTCGAGAAGCCTGGACACACGCAGAACGAACGGAGAAAAAGATGTGCGAAGATTCAGCCGAATGTTGGAGCTGCAAGTGCAACAAAGAATGCTGGAAATTGAGAGAAAGTAAGTCGCAACAACAGCAGAGCAACAGCGAGAAGTGGTTTCTTCTTCTGCAGACAGTAAAATATAGCAAGCAGCCCACCACCAGTAGTAACAGAATTGCAGGAGTTCAAAAGTAACAAGTCAGCGCAGAGACAGCGCGGCAGGAGGAGCAGCTTTTATTTTCCAAAAACAAACAACAGACACCAAAGAGGCCTGGAAGCGCGACAAAGAAAACCCCAAGTTTGCGAGCGAAGAAAAGGTGAAGAAAGACACGAAAAGAGCTCTGCGAAAGAAGCAAGACTGTGGAGAGAACGACAGAGAGAAAGAAACGGGGAAAGAAACAGAAAAGTATTCAAGGCAAAAGCGCATCATCAGCGTTGCATTGCACTCGGCTCAGCTGCAAAAACCAGCGTCACTTGCAGCATCTTTACAACACCACTGATTCGTGTTTCTTCAACACGACTGACACTGAGCAGAATTGCAAAAGGAGCAGCCAAACTCCCCATTCCCACAACAAGAGCCGCAGCACTCACCACCACCACGACAAGGGCTGCTCCACCCACACACACTGTCTCCAAAACCGACACCACGCTTACATACATACATATATGTGTATTTTGCACACCCTATCTCCGTATATTTGTTGTTTCTGGTGTATCCAAATTCCACGAGTGAATGCAGCACAAAACA